>NW_007037851.1:148428-183121 GCF_000164805.1 Carlito syrichta
TGCCCAGGCGGGTCTCAAACCTGCGGGCTCAGGCAATCCACTCACCTCAGCCTCCCAAAGGCGTGGGATTACAGGCTGAGCCAGGGTTATTTTCAACCAGTGGGAGCTGACTGAGTTTAAGCCCTTCATTTGCATATACAGACCTGATTGAAGACCAGGATGGGAATTCTTCCTATTTAAGCCAGATCTGTCATTCTCTGGAATGTGCTTTCATTTGGCACAAGAGACAGTGTCTCCCCAATTTCCAGATTGTTGTGTTTTTTATTAAAAACTCACTTCTCCCCCTTTACTCTACGGGTTTCATGGTCTTTTGCTAACACTTCACATAGATGTGTATAAAGCTGGAAAGTAGCCCTCCAGGGCACCAGCTGGTGAGATCCTCTGTGTTTTGCCCCCGGAGTTTGGCTTCCTGCAACCACTCCTGAATCTTCTCCCTCTCAGCCAAGCACACACCTTCCCTCGTGCATCTTCCCTGGGCAGGCACTCAGGTAGTTTCATTAGCAACAAAAATAGTCTAACAAACATCTTGAACTTCATGCAACCTGGGGAACCCTTTCCAATATTGGCTTCTGTCTCACCTTGCCAATCCAGCTCAGCCTGGCCTGATTTCCTTCCCTCTTTTCTTTCTTGTTTGCCTCCCATTAACTTTTTGGGTACAACATAGTAGTTCTTATCACACTTGGTACTAGAGAAGTGGAACTCATGATTTCTGGGTTTAGGAACAAGGACTTTATATGAGAAATCCTCTGGGGATCAAAGGCAAGAGGGCTTCAGGGCCTCCGGAGACAAGTTTTAAAGGGGCCTCAGAGCAGCGTGCTGCCCATGGAAGCCAGAAAGACTTCATTCATCTTACTGTCTTCAACTCCATAGAAGGAGAAACAGCCTTCTCCGCCTACCTCCTCTTATCAAACTAGGGTCACCTTCTTCATCCGTTGACCCTGAGTTGGTTTTGTGACTAGCTTTGGTTATAGAAGTCAGAGGAAGTGATGGGTGCCAGCTACAAGTCTGTACTGCAAAAGGCCTGGCCTATTCCTTCATGTTCTTTTAGAAATCTCCTAAACCACCATGCTTTTCTGGCACAGTGGCTTACACCTGTAATACCAGCACTTTGGGAGGCCGAAGCAGGAGGCTTGCTCGAGTCCAGGAGTTCGAGACCAGTTGGGGCAACATAGCAAGACCTTGTCTCTACAAAAAAATAGAAAAAAAAATAGCCCAGCATGGTAATACATGCCTATAGTCCTAGCTACTCAGCAGGCTTAGAAGGGAGGATTATTTGAGCCCAGGAGGTTGAGACTGTGGTGAGCCATGATTACTCTTCAGCCTAAGTGACAGAGGGAGACCCTGACTCAAAAAAAAGCAAGAAAGGAAGGAGGGAAGGAAGGAAGAAAAGAAAAAAGGAAGGAAGGAAAAAAGAAAGAGAGAGGGAGGAAGAAGAGAAAGAAAGATCTATTGAACCACTGTGTGAGCAAGCCAAGGGCTACCTGTTGGAGAGTGAGTCCCCAACACCCCAACCACCAGTCATGGGACTGAGATTATCTTAGACCAGCCAAATTCCAACCAGCTCTTCCATAGACCTCAGACACATAAGCTAACCAGCTAAGATCAGCCAACCCTAGACAGGCCAGCAGAGCTGCCCCAAAATGCATAAAATCATGAGCAACAATAAAAGCTTGCTGTTTTAAGTTGCTACATTGCAGAGGTAGTTTGTTATCCCGCAGAAGCTAACTGATGCATCAACTCTGAAAACTTCTCAGTCTAATCAGGGTGCTGGCAGCTATGGGGCAACTCTGCCCAGGGTAACATCACTTAGTCTCGGAGTCATAATTAATTCTATTGCAAGTGACAGAAATCTAATAAAATCTGGCTTACTCAAAAAGGGGAATTTATCGGTTCACAGAACCAAGCTGCAGCAATCCAAGAGTGCAATTGGGACTCTTGGATGACTGAGCCAGGGACGTGAGCTGCATCTAAGTTTGCGCTTTCAGATTCACCATAGTCAAGTATGATGGAAACCCCTCTTTAGAAGAGAAAAAAGAAAGAAGGAACTTTGGTCCAGTGTGCTTTTGCTATATATTTGTGAGCAAGGAGGGAGAGGTTGATCATAAGATTTATTTTGCATTTTCCTGGCTACCTGGTTCTCTGGTCAAATCATCCAGGTGCTCCTGGTCTGCCCTATAGGGCTGAAATTGGGCAGATTTGAGCCTTGTTGAGAGCTTATGGTAGAATTTGTCCTCCTTCTTGACTGCCTCGTATCTGAATCACCATCCTGTATTTCAAGAATCCTCTATCTAGAGTGGTAGAATCTGGTACTTCTTAAATAAGTGGGAAATATCACCTGGTACCTTACCAGCCTCCTTTGCTCCTGGGACCTAGTCGTATGACTGGCCTCAGCAAATTAGATGCCTGCCTCCAACTTCTAGGGCACGTGCAATGTAAAGTAGTAAGGGGCACTTGGAATCCATTGCCGTGCAGTGGTAGTGGCCAGGCAGCTTCAGCATGGACCTGGGGGTGACCATGGCAGAGTTGAAGAGAAGCACCCAGTGCTCAGTGTCAGGCCTAATGTCCAGCCAGCAGCTGGAGCAGGGGTTTGGGGTCTGATCTCGGCTGCACTGCCTCCTACCTGGCTCTCCTGTCTCCTTCAAGATCCAGTGAGTTCCACCACCATTTTAACACATGTTTAAATTCCCCATTCACTGGTTACTGCTTGCCACTATGAAATCAGATCAAACTGAGCTGTGTCTTTGCCTGTGCCCAGGTCCCATTTGTGCTGGGATCAAGGCCAGAAGCTGGACTTGGGGACTGAGCAGTCACAGGGGGGAATCTTCCACTGATACAATTTTTTTTGAACTTTGCTTATTTTGTCTTGAGTGATGCTGTCAGCTCTCAACCATGCCAAGTCTGCTCACGTCACAATTCTTTGAGCCTTTACTTATACCCTAGGGCACAGAACCAACCTGCAGCTCAGTAGGTGGGACAGCCATCAGCTCCAAGTAAACATCGGTGTCCATAACCTTCGCGGCACTCTCTCTGCCCCAGCTGTTCTTGCGCTACCGCTTGCACTCAGATGGCCCCACTTCAACCAGTTTGCTTCTCTCCATTGGCATGTGTTGAAGCTCACAGGCAGAAGTACAAGCAAATGAGAAGACGTCCTAAATTTATTGTGAAATCCAGATTATAAGGTGTTCTTCATTTTTATGTAACAAATTACCACAGATTTAGTGTCTTAATGTGACAATTTATCATCATCTCTAATGACTGGGTTCTGATGAAAAATTCTCACATTGGGTTTCCCAAGCAATTATCTGGGACTAGGGTCACCTTAAGATTTGACGGGGTGGAAAGTTCAATGTGGCTTCTTCTCTCATGTGTCAGGTGCCTGGGCTGGGTGGCCCACCAGCTGGAAGCTGGCCAGTGGGTCTATCTCCTCATGCAGCCTCTTGCAGTAACCACACAGGGTGTCCTCACCGGCTAGCCACTGGATTCTAAGAGTGAGCTGTCAGATCCAGTATGGCACCACTTCCACCATGTTTATTGTTCAGGGCATTTCAGAGTCTCCCCAGATTGAAGAGCAAGATATGATGAACTCCAGTGGGAGGGATGCCAAAGAATTTGTGGTCAACTTTATTCCTCTCCTTGGTGGCAAAGAGTTGGAGACCCAAGAGAAAATCTCGTTGTCTTTTGTCTAAGCTTGAGTTCCTCCAGAAGGGGACACTGAGGCAAGGACTGTGGAATCCACATTGTCTCTGGAACAACAGTAGGGAAGGGAGACAGAGGAGGGAAGGAATCCAATGAAAGGTACATGATCAAGCTAGTGACTAAGTATGGGTGCCTGGGGCTCCTCCCAGTCAGGCACTCAGAGACGATGTGTGCAACAAGAATGCATTATCCCAACAGAGAGGTGAGGGAGTGGGAGTATGCCCTGCTACTTGCAGGAGTTGACACCCCGGCACTTCCAGCCGGTCCTGCAGGTATGTTCAGAGGTGATTTCTGGAGCTTCCTGGGGGGAGAGATGCAGACTTAGTGCTGAGTCCTCAGCTGGCAGCCCCAGGCTGAGTGTGATGGGCCAGCAGTCACATCTATATCCCAGGTGACCAGTGGCTTTTCTAGCACATCCTTCTCCCTCCCTCTGTGACTCATTTACCCTTTGGAAACTGTCACTCGAGATTATCCAATTTCACCAATGACAGTTTCTGCCACAGAATTTGTGCATTGCAAGTTTCAGACCCAAGGGCAAACTACTTAGGATAAAAATAGGGACCTGTTGGCTTATGTATCCAAACCATGGGAAGCAAAGAGACAGAGGAGGGCTCGGGACAGATGGACCCAGGAATTAGCCACCATCAGGCCTCTCAGCTTCTCTGCCTCTTGTGTCTCTACACGTCACTATCAGACTCACCTCTCGACAAGACTCACAGCTGGGGTGCCCAGTCCTTACTTGAACATGGGAGGGACCTGTCACTTCCCCACAGATCTTATTTGTTGCTTAAAGTTAAAGTTCGGCAGCTGAGTTAAGTAGTTGGTTTCTATTAGTTGCAGAACAAAGAACTTTCATGATTATAATTGCTTGTTCTTTTACTCTGAAGGATAATGACATTTCAGCACTTTAGTTTTAGCCACAAGGGGAAGAGAAGAGGGGGTGATGGGTGGAAGTTTTTCTTTGGAGGTAAGGGAGGTGACTTGTGGTTCCTTAATTAGAACATCTAGAAGTTTCCAGTTTGCAGCAGCAAAACCAGCCCAGCCTCTTTGGATGTTTGGAGAAATCCTAAGTGACTCACAACAATCAAACACTCTGTTTCTAACCAACACTCAATTCTGCAAAGCTAGGTGTTAAGATGAGGTCAGTGAGATTGAAGGGTTTTAGCTGAACTCTGGATCTATAAGAATTTGAACTTCAGAAATTCCAATCATTTCTGAACTTCTAAAAAGGATATCCAATGGGGACCATTCAGGAAAGAAAATGAAATCTGGTCTCCAGACAGGTCTGTATCTGCAGAAGTGAGGAACATTTTTCCTAACCTTTTTATACTTCTTGAGTTGCTCTGAGCCCTCATATCCCAGGACCATCTAGCTGGACAAGAAATCATCTCCCACCTGTTTTCTTTCCTGTGCCAAATTCCTGAGGGGCCTGGAGAGAGGCTTTTTATTAACTATTTAATGTGAGTTTCATTCCAAACTGACTCTGATATGTCATCGTATCACAGATAAAGAAGGAAAATCAAAGTATTTTTTTTGACTTTGTGAAACTGTCATTGGGGGACCCTGGGTATTTTTTTAAAATTTGCCCATTGTTTCTGAAGTCTGTTACATATAAAGCTTCATCTACACATTAAGAAACTCAAGAGTTTTTCTACCCATTATCTCAACAGGACATCTCCTCCAATGATTTCCTAATTCCTTAGATAGGGACTACGAATTGTCAGTTAGGAAACCTTTGAGTCCACCTATATCCTGGAAGCCCCACTTGGAAATGTCCCACAGGACCAATGTCAAACTCACATGTATTGATGTATGGTTTCTTGTAACTTCTGTCCTTCTAAACTGTATGTGATCAAGCTGCAATTCAACCAGGATTGGCACACATTCTCAGGACCTTCTGGGGATGGGACATGAGCCCAGGTCACTTACATTGGGCTCAGAATGAGCCATCTTAAATAGTTTACAAAGTTGGCATCTTTCTTCAACAACACAAAGCCCCAACTGTTTGCAGGGACCTTGTACCCCAAGGGGTCCCTGTTTGTGTGTGTCTGCATGTGCATTTCTTAAACTCAGTTGATGTCAGCTTCTGAAGAGCTCTGCCATTACAGAGAAGCAGACTTTGAGGGCCCCATGGAGCTGAAGCCACTGAGGCTGAGGGCCCTTGTCCTGCCAGAGCAGGATCTGAGGCCAACCTAAGGATCGTCATCCTTAGAACCATCTGGAACATGTCATCAGACGGGGCCTCCTGGGTCATCAGTGCAAACCCCTCCCTGGACAGCAGGCAGAGCAGAGCCCTGGGACCGCTCAGGTTGCCTGGGGCTATGATTCATCTTCTCAAAGCAGCTGGAATCTGAGTGTCCCCAGGACACTGTCCCCTCCATGATGCCAATCACAGGTTGGGCCTGGGCGAGTGCCCTACAGCAATGGGTGTGTGCATTTGGGACTGTGCGGGGGAAGCCCCTCATTCCTTTCTGCTCTGTGCAAATTGACATTTCCAACTAAGCCCCTTGTTTGAGTAACTCAGTGGGTTGTGGCCAGCAGCAGTGGGACTAAAGAGAGAGGCCAGAAAGGGTCGGGAAGTTGCTTAGGGGTTTCCAAAACTCTCCCAGCCTACAGCAGCTGAGCCATGACCAATAATTTCCTGTCAGAAAAAAAATTTGCTACTGAACATCAGGGACTTCATCCAGGTCCAGTCACTTGCACAGAATGCCCATTACTGAAACAATGAATATTGCTGGGAAGAAGATTTTATTGTTTCATGAATGACATCAGCCAGAGTGGCAGGGTTCAGACCTCAATTCTATCTCCTCCTGCCCCTGCCTCTGACTAAAGTGAAGTCTTTATATGGCTGGGAAGGAAAATAAGAGGGGTAAGGAAGAAGGTGGCCAGTGGTTGAATGAGGGGTCTAAAGTCTCACTGTGACCACGTGCATGCGGGAAAACAGGATTTAGGGAGGGGAGAGGTGGCAGGTGAGTGTCACTGTACACACGTAAGCTTCCCAAGTCTCAGTGGTCCTGTGGGCATCCAGCTTGTTGGAAACTTGGGCTGGTATCAGATGGACACACTGGTTACTCTGAACCATAGTTTTCATCTGTGTAGTGTTACACTTTTAGACAGACACTTCCACGTACATTCAGATGCAGCTAGCCTTCCCTTGGAGCTCAGGGCCCCGGCTGGACCGGTTCACAGGCACTTCCTCCATCTCCCCATGCCTGCAGCCTTGGGACACACTCCACATCTGCTGGGGGAGGGGAGGATTTAGAGATGCATGTGCAGACACACTGGGCAGGACTCCCTCAGCTGAAGTCAGCTTCTGAAGGGAGATGCGGTGCACTGAGGTCTGGCAGGGGCACAGGAACAAGATGGGCCTCTGGAGTGTTGGGATTAGCATGGAGGCAGCAGCACAGGAAGCAATCCATGCCCATGCCCTGGGGCGGCAGGGGTGTGGCCCAACCCAGGATCAGGGGAAACCTGTGGACTAAACCCCAGGGAGCCAGACACCAGGTAGACAAGGCTGAGTCCAGGAAGGCCCGATGGGCAGGACAGGGACAAGTGCCCCCCGTGCCCCACTGCCTCCTCCTGAGCAGCCTCTTCCCTGCAGCCCCCTTGGAGTGGGCGCTTCTCCTCTGCAGTCCTCTCCCCTTGGCTGGTCCTGTGGTGGATGAGTCTTCTCTCTCCTTACTGCTACTTCCAGACCACTCTCCCTTCTCTCCTTAAAATCCCAGTACAGAGGCTCCTGATCTGGCCTAGACCACTTACTGCCCCCATGGACTTCCTAGGGTCCTTTCCTTTTGATCCTTGGAGATCTCAGCTTCCCCCACTGGGGCCTTCATGGACCACACACAGGCTCTGTCCACTGCCCTGGCCTCAACGGTCCTGATATGCCACCACGTGGCCTTGCCCTGCACTCACGTGCCCACATGCCCTAGACCTTGTCCTCAGCCAAACAAAACAGCTTCCGTCCTCTGGACTCAAGGCAGCCCATGTTCCCACCAGCCCTTGTCTCAATGCAATTATTATTTGAACAATTGCAGATAAAAGTCTTGCACACAAAATCAACAAAATAAATTGTACACACAAAGGACAGGATGACTTGGCTACTCAAAAATCCAAACAATACACACCATTGCTCTAAGCGATTTATCACAGAAACAGAAAACCGAATCCCACATGTTCTCCCTCATCAGCGGGCGCTGAATACTGAGTACACCCAGACACAAGGGTGAGAACCCTAGACACTGGGGACTCCTGAAGGGGGAAGAAGAGGAGAATAAGGGTTGAAAAACTACCCATTAGGTGGCATGCCCACCACCCAGGTAACAAGCTCAGTAGAAGCCCAAACCTCATGATCTCGCAGTGTGCCCATGTAGCAAGCCTGCATATGTAGCCCTTGAATCTAAAAAATGTTAAAAAAGTAAACTAAGGTTGTGCTAATGAAAATTTTCAGTGTTGTAGCAAAGACAAGAATCCCCTCATAACTACACTGGGGAGGTCCTGGTTACTGTGTCCACTTCCTGGTGAGATTAGTAGGTGTGAACTGCCATTGGAGTGCTGAAGGTGAAGCATTGAGGATATCATATGGGTTGGGGAAGTTAATCCTGGGAAAGTGAAGTCTCGGAGTTAGTATCCATCCTGGGAGTGCTGGCTGAATACCAAACAAAGTCTGACTTATGACCTACACAGTTCTCATAAAAATTTGGATTTCAGACTTCTCTTCAGAAGAAATCTCAAGATTTGGCAGCCTGGCCAGTTTTGCCGGTGGCCACCAGAGTGGCTTCTCTGGTCCACAGCAGGCCTCACCCATGGCCCTCCCGACCTCTACCCACCCACTCCTCCTGTTTCTCCTAAATCTACTTCAATGGGGTGTTTGAACCCTCCATTCAACCATATCTGCTCACTTCAGATTTTTTTTGTCACTTGCAAAATACCAAGTTCAGTGCCCAGCTCCTACCTCACTTGAAGTTCTTATAGTATGATGTTTTTTGTTGTATTTGAGCCAATTGCCAATTAGTATATGCATCATCTCCCTTGTGTGAGGAAGTCAATGGGAAGAGGTAGCCAGGAAGTACAAACCACTTTTTGTTTATTCAACATTTGGCCTGTATTCCCGTTTAACAAGTCAATCAAACAATTAATAGATAAAGCAATTAGGGTTAATTAAACAGTCAAGTCTTTACACCAGCTAGCTTCCTCCTGGGGCTAACTTCCTAGGCAGGAAGGACAGCACTAGCTCCCCCAGAAAATCAGCCTGTTGGGCAGCCCTCAGAAGGCCTCTCGCCTCATGGCTTCCCCCAGTGCATACCTCTGTGACCTCTGCTGGCTCATGTCTTCATCCTGTCTCCTTAAGGAAGGGAGATTGTATAATCTGCCAGCTCTGGGACCTGCAGGGACCAGCCTGAGACCAAGGCTTATCTTAATATACTGGAACAGGCTGAGTTTTGTGTTTGCTTACTTTTTTAAGACTTTTTTTTAACAGCAGTTTTAGGTCCACCCCAAAATTAAAAGAAAGGTACAGAGACGTCCCAAATGCCCCTTCTCCCACAGAAACATAGCCTCCCTCATGGTTAACATCCCCTACCAGGGTGGTGCATGTGTTATGGTTGATGACCTTGCACTGACACACCATTATCACCCAGAGTCCATAGTTTAGGGTTTCACTCTTGGTGTTGTGCATTCCATGGACTTGGCTAAATGTATAATGACATACATTCACCACACAGAGTAGTTTCACTGCCCTAATAATCTTTTGTGCTCCATCTATTCAATTTTCTGACGCACCACAACCCATGAGCTTTCTACTGTCTTTAGAGTTTTGCCTTTTCCAGAATGTCCTGTGTTTGGAATCATATAGTATGTAGCCTTTTCAGGCTGGCTTATTTCACTTAGTAATATGCATTTAAGCCTTTGCCATGTCTTTTTATGGCTTGATAGCTCTCTCTCTCTCTCTCTCTCTTTTTTTTTTTTTTTTAGCACTGAATAAAATTTCATTGTCTGGATGTACCACAGTTTGTTTGTCTACTCACCAACTAAAGTACATCTTGGTTGCTTCCAAATTTGAGCAGTTATGAATAAAGCTGCTATAAACATCCATGTACAGGTTTTTGTGTGGACAGGTTTTCAGCCGTTTTGAGTAAATACCCAGGAGCAGGATTGCTGCATCATATGGTAAGAGTATGTTCAGTTTTATAAGAAAATGGCCAAATATCCTTCAAAGTGACTGCACGACTTTGTGTTTCCACCAGCAGTGAATGAGCGTTCCTGATGCTCCATGTCCTCTCCTTGGTGTTGTCAGTGTTTTGGATCTTGACCATTCTAACAATCTGTAGTGATGTCTCATTGTTGCCTGAACTTGCATTTTCCCTGATGACATGATGCGGAGCATCTTCTTACATGCTTTCTTGTCATCTGTACAACTTCTTTGGTGAGGTGCCTCTTCAGGTCTTTGGCCCATGTTTTAATCAGTTGTTCATTTTCTTGATGTTGAGTTTTAAGAGTGCTTTGTCTATTTTGGATAATAGGAATTTTTTTAGATGTATCTTTTGCAAATATTTTATTCCAGTCTGTGTCTTATTCTCTCATCTGCTAGAAATTGTCTTTGGAAAGCAAAAAATTTTAATTTTAATGATGTCCAGCTTATCAATTATTTCTTTTTATGGATCATGCCTGTGGTGTTGTACCTAAAACATTATCACCACACCCAAGATCATCCAGGTTTTAACCTAGAAGTTTTATAGTTCTGCATTTGACATTTAGGTCTATCATCTGTTTTGAGATCATCTTTGGGAAAGATGCAAGGTCTGTGCCTAGACGTTCTAGTTGTTCTAGCACAATTTGTTGAAAAGATGAAATTTGTGCCATTGAATTACCTTTCCTCCTATGTCAAAGATATGTTGACTATAGTTGTGTGGGTCTATTTCTGAGCTCTTTATTCTGTTCCTTTGATCTATATGTCTATTCTTTCACCAACACAACATTGTTTCTGTAGTCTTATAGTAAGCCATGAAGTTGAATAGTATCAGTCTTTCAACTTTATTCTTCTCCTTTAATGTTATATTGGTTATTCTATGTCATTTTTCTCTCCATATAAGCTCTAGAGGCAGTTTGCCAATATTCAAAAAACAAATTGCTGAGATTTTGAGTGGGATTGCATTGAATCTATCGATCAAGTTGAAAAGAATTGACATCTGGACAATATTTTTTGAGTCTTCCTCTCCACGAACACGAAATATTCTCTCCATTTTTTAAATCATTGCTTGATGCTATTTATCAGAGTTTTGTAGCTTTTCTCATGTAGCTCTTATACATATTTTGTTAAATTTATACCTAAACATTTTATTTTGAGGGGTTTGATGTAAATGGCATTGTGTTTTTAAATTTCAAACTTTATTTTCATTGCTGGTGTATAAGAAGATTGACTTTTTCATATTAATTTTGCATCTTGCAAACTTGCTATAAGTGTTTATTAACTTTAGGAGGTTTTTAAATTTTTTTTTTGAATTTTTCACATATAGATCATGTCGTCTGTGAACAAAGGCAGTTTTATTTCTCCCTCTTCAATCTGTATGTGTCTTATTTCCTTTTCTGTTTTATTTCATTAGTTAGGACTTCTAGTAGGATAATGAAAGACTTGGTGAGAGGGAACTCACTACCTTGCTCCTGATCTTAGTAGAAAGTTTCAAATTTCTCACCATTTAGTGTGATGCTAGCTATAGGTTTTTGTTGATATTCTCTATCAAGTTGAGAAATTCCTACTTTATGTCTAGTTTACTGAGAGTTTTTTTTTAAATCATGAATAGGTGTTGAATATTGTCAAATGCTTTTTCTGAATCTGCTGATATGAGCGTGTGATTCCTTTTTATTTTTTAGCCTACTGATTGATTTTCAAATATTGAGCTAGCCTTGTATACCTAGGATAGATCCCACTTGTTAGTGGTGCATAGTTATTTTTTACACATTGCTGTATTTACTGAATTTTTTATGCTGAGGATTTTGGCATAACACGCCATTCCACTGTTTGTATTATTATTAGCAGTATCTTGACACCTCTAGTAAATAAAGGTGATTCATCATATTTTGCTTGATTTACAAAGCATGCTTTTCATAACCACATTGATACTTCTGGGTTTCTGACAGGTATTCATGAATACCTGTCAAGGAGATGTTGCTATGTGTCCACTGGTCCCCAGGTAATGTGTAACAACATGTTTTGATTGGTGGTGAGTTGGCAAAGGCAACACGTGCTTATCAGTTCTGAGTTCCTGAGCATGGTATGAATGCAGGGCCACACATGATCACACATGTGCATATTAAGTTGGGGACAGTCTTTATGTGGTTTATGGTTTTTGTCACCATTTACTCTGTCAGTCAATTTCTTGCCCAAATCCATTTCTTCCCCTGTTTTTGGGGTTCCCATGCCTCTTTTGAACTTTACCCTGTTGTTGGCTCCTTCTCAGTCTGCTTTTCAATTCTTCCTCATTAACTCAACCTCTCAATATTATAGTGCCTAAGGCACTGTCTGTAATATCTTTACTTTTCTTCTGTCCTCACTGAGTTGACTATTGTTTTTGTCCATCTTTTTGAGATAGAAGTTAGGCAGGACTAGCTTCCCATGATAAGCAGCTGGGCTGATTACTTCTTTAAGACACAAGTTATATGGACTTGCTGATAAGATGGGTGTGGCTGAGAACTGGCTGAAACCAGTTCAAACCAAGATAGCAACAGCCTTACTGTTTGCCTGACCTCTTTGCTCATACATTAATTGCGATGCATTAACATGGTAAATGACACTGCAATCCATGCCATGACAGCTTACAATTGCCATCCTGGAAGTCACCCTATATGCCCCAAAAAAGAGAAGAACACTAGATTCCAGGAATTCCTTACCCCTTTCCCGGAAAACCCACGAGTAATCTGCCCCTTACTTAGTGTATAACTGAGAGATAACTGTAACAGTAAAACCCCAGCAACTAGTGGTTCCTGCTCTTCCTACAGACCAGCCCAGGCACTCTGTCGATGGAGTGGACACTCTGCCATTTCAACAAACTTGCTTTCATTTTCCGACTGAAACCCCAGCGATGCACAGGGACTACTCAACCTATAGAGTAGCTTTCTTTCCATTCTTCTTATCTTTTAACAAACTTACTTTTACTCTGCCTTGTCAGTTTGCTCTTGAATTCTTTCCTCCACAAAGCCAAGAACCCACTTGGCCTCTCTGGCTGTACCCCAAATGTCTGTGTCATCTTCACTGTAACTCTCTCATCTCTATATTGCTTCCTTCCAATGGTGCCTCTCTAGCCTGGCCATGGCCATTTGACACATCTAGCAAGCCCCCTTGGGCTTTCCCCACCCCCTGCTATGCTCTACTGCTGCCTTCTCAGTGAAGGGCGACTCCATCCTGGCTGCGACTCAGGTTGAAATGTTGGGATGACAGATGACACACCTCCTCTGCCATGCCCATAGCTGCCTGTGGGCAAGCTCAGAGCCTCACCTTGCAGCACAGAGGCAGACTCCAGCCACAGCTCCATTCCTCTACCACTCCCAGATGGTGGTCTCTTCTCGGTCTATTGCAAATGCCTCTCAGTTGGTTGGTATCTGTAAACTTTGTCCCTCCCCTTACTGCCATGCCCATGCAGCCCTTGAAAACATGTTTTAGAGTTCACTGCTCTGCTTAAATTCCCATCCCAGGGTAAATGCTAAGTCCCCCCAACCTGGGATCATCTATAACCTTTCTTGCGACCACTTTCTGCCTGCTCCAACCATTCTGGCCTCTCAGCCTCAGGGCCTTTGTCCTTGTGGTTCCTTGTATCAAGGGCTGCTCACGGCCGCCAGCCTGGCTCCCAGCCTCTCTGCCTGCAGGACTCTGCTTCCCACCCAGGTTCCTCTCTTCCTTCCCACTGGGCCCTTCCACAGCACCTATTGCTGATGCCCTTTGCGATTTCCTGAATGATCTGTCTGTTGTCTACTGCCCCAACTACCTCAAAAGCTTAACAGGGGCAGGGACTTTTATCTTTTTTCCCTGCTTCTACACTCCCAAAAGAGCAGCAGCATCAGACACAGAAAAGATGCTCAGAATGCCTGCCGGACAAATGAGGAATGAACCTAGCTGTTGGGTGTGTTCCCTTTAAGTTTTCTCTTTGTGCTTGAACATGTCACCAAATCATGGTAGACATAAAAACTGTCTTTTAAACATTGGAGTTGAGCCCCTAGAACCTGGTGTGGGAAAACACTGGTTTCCATGAAATCTGTCCCAATGCTGAGGACAAACCTGAGCTTCCACATGGTTTTCTACTGGGGGAGATATAATAAATATCACACTAAACGTAGCTTCTTTGCTTTCAGTCATATGTAAAATCCAAACCAGTTTACTTAGGCAAACAAAATCCAAACTCTGATCATGTTCCCTTCTGCTCATTCCAATGCAGTGCTTGGTAATAATTAGTCATCTGTACTGAAAACCTGCAGGAGACCTGTCTATTAAATTATCAGTGCACCAAAGGGCTTGCCTAGCCTCTGCCACATGTTGTGCAGATACCACGTGGCTTTGCCTCCAGGTGTCATGTAGATCTTCCTTGGAATCGAGCGCCTCTGTGGGATGAGTCTGCCGAGGCGAGAGCCGTGTAACGGAGTGAGTGTGCTCTTTTGGTGGAGTACTATTAGGGGCAGTGGCATGGTTCACAGAGAACTCAGAGAAAACCCACCAGGGTGAGGTGGGTTTGTGCATTGGTCATTGATGTAGGGTGTGAGTTTGGGGCTGGGAACAGTGTGTGCCTTACTGTTCCTGTGCAATGGGTGAGCCGGCATTTGTGGAGAGGACAGAGACAAGCATTTTCTATGGCTGTGGCAGTCACTGGAGCATTGTGGAGGATACACCATGTGTTTCAGACACCATTAATGCCAACTTTGGCATGTGCATTAGGGAGAGAGGTAGAGGTGTTCATAGAGCCATCAATATCACCTGCCAAGTGACACTAACTCGGTGTTGCCATAGACAGGTTCCATGAGTGTGTGGAAAGCCCGGCATGCGATGATCATGGTACAGATGATCCTCTGGGCAGACAATCGTGGTACAGGGAGCACCGGAGCCTGTGGTGGCAACAGTAGAACATGTGACCCTGCCCACCTCATCCTGGCAGTCTCCTCTGAGATCTCTGTGAACCACACCACTGAGCTCTCTGTGAACTCTCAGTGGCGCCCCACCCAGAGAGTGTACTCACTCTGTTACATGGCTTCTGGCCTGGACATGTGGAGGCCCTGGCAGTGAGGTCGCAGCAGTCAGAGCAGGAGGCTATTTGCATTCTGCCCCTCTGTTTGCTCCCTCTTGCCTTGATTGCTGTGGGTGGTGGTTTCTCTATTTTAAATATGATTTGATAGCATCAATTAATGCCGGAGCCCGAGTCCATTTCTAGATGGAAAATGAGATAGGTTTACCAGTGGAAATGTTCGGGGTCATGAGTCTATGGCGGTGGTTCTTTAGGGGTGTCTGAGAATTTGTGAGACCGTCTTTGCTTGACACAGCAACTTCCAGAGTCCTGATGGTGTTTATGATAGGCAGACATCAGTGACACTTCGTGTCTTAGACACACAGGACAGGATAATAAACATCAGCTATCACTACAGAAAATACCAGATTCTCAGGGGCTTAATGAAACAGGTTTATTTCTTGCTCAAGAGGAGACAAGGCAGGTCTTATGGTATCTTTCATCTTGTATAATTCCATCTGGAACACATCGTCTCCTGGTCTCTGTGGGTCCCTGGGGTTCTCTGTGGGTCTTTGCTGGTCTCTTCTGGACCCTGTGGGTTCCTGTGGATCCCTGTGTTTCTCTTTGGGTACCTATGGGACCCTGTGGGTCTCTGTGCATCTCTTTGGTCTCTTGGGTCCCTGTGGCAGGTCCAGGGAGCTAGGGAGGAGGTTCACCTGCTTCAGCCTTGAAGTCCTATGGACCACCGCCACTAGCTGTCCACAGGCCAGGACTAGGCACATAGCCATGCCTGACAGCTGGGGAAACCAGGTGACCCCTAGGAGCATGGGAAATATCTGGGGAGCCAGGGCTCTGCTGAGGTCCCCACGGCGAAGGGCTATCCCACATTCTCACGTTTCACTTGTCCTGGGAGACCTTCATCAGTGAAGAGCCTTCTGCTTATGGGTGGGCTCTCAACACAATCAGTTCTTTGCCAGTCATAATATACCCCGAGTCTGTCAGGAACCCTAAAGTCAGGTGCCTTGAGGGAGGACAGCACTGTGTGATGGAACTCTGTCAGAAACTATCATCAGTCTGGATGATGGGGTAAGGAGGCTTCGTGTGACTGTAAGAACTTTTGCCTGGTTTTGCTGTAGCTATAGCAATTGTCCACAGGGTGCATACTGCAGATGACTCCTGTCCAGGGAGTCATGTTTGACACACATGTTGTTGTTATGTATCCTGTATGTTGTTTAGAGCAGAATTTAAAAACAATGCATATAAGAGAAAGTATATTATCTATAAATCTCACTTCAGGATGGTACATGGGTGCTCTGCTACATCAAGCCTAGGAGTGCATAGGACAATGAACTCAAGAGCTGCCAATTTAAAGCATTCTGCCTACCATTTGGAAATCAGTGTGAGGAAGAACCTGATAGGATAGATATGAAATCAGGAAAACTCACACGTTGAAGATGTACACAAAGGGAGGACTGGGAAAGCCACTCGGAGAAGAAGCTGCACGGGACTCCAGCAGAGACTGCAGATACTTCCTCCCTGCCTTAGAGATAAGCAGGGGTGGTGGGTTCCAGGTCCAAGGAAACCCAGGGACACTGGGCCTTAAGTTCTGTGGCACTGTCTCTTGTCTGGTGGACTGGACAGTCACCACGTGGGCTAGCCCTAAGGCTGCCAGTTGCACTTCCCGGAGTCCTGCTTCTTGCTGGGTGGGAACAAGCTCAGTGCTGGGCAACATGGCAGCATCAGCAACAACCCACTGACCACAGGGCCGATGCTTGCTCTCTCTCTCTCTCTCTCTCTTTCTCTCTCTCTCTCTCTCTCTCTCTCTCTCTCTCTCTATCTCTTACTCTCTCTCTCCCTCTCTCTCTGCGTCTCTCCTGTTTTATCAAACTCACCACACAGCTCTTTAAAGTTAGGCAGAGTCTTACTTTTTAACATTTTTTTAATCTCGGGTGGTGGAATTTTAGCTTAGCCCCTGACAACGTGCTGCTCCCTGAAGCCTCAGAAACCCTCATCAGGGACATTTTGGTTTTAACATTTGACAGATGGGTTCTACTTCTAACACTTGGCACTCTGGACTGACGGCCCTTGCTGTTTCTTTTGCAGTGTCATGTGGTAGAATAAATATGCTGACCTTTTCTCTCCAATGTTCTGTCCTGAACAGGACGGTGGTAGGACTCAGTTACCAGGAGAAGGTGAGAAGTTTCAGATTCAGCTGTGGCTCTCAGTGTTAAAATGTTGTCTTCTTGAGTCATATATTTTATGAAAAAAAGAAATGTCCTCTTTATTCCTGTTCCTTAAAAATACAAAACCCAAGCCAGATCAAGGACACAGAGTCTGTGGAGGGGCGAGAAGATGGCCTGGACGCTAAGCCTTGGACTTTCTGCATAGGATTGCTCCTTCCTTGGGTCGGGGCAACTTTAGTCCAAGGTCAGATCTAAGAGGCTTGTGCATCATGGTTCTCAGAACACAAGCCTGAGGCTACAAGTCAGAGACACATTGTAGCAGCAGGCACTGACTGAGTGCAGGGTGTGGAGGTGACAGAATGCCAGAAACTGCTCCAGGGCCTAACGTGTGCAGGGGTGAAAGGCCTCAGTATGCAGATAAAGTACTCCTTGTGTCTGAAGAGGCTCTCAGTAGATGACTGTGTGATAATACTGATGGTACCTGATGCTGGTGGTTATGGTCTTGAGTTACCAGAAGAACACTGGCTATACTTGGGAAACTTTAGTTGAGTAGGCAGATAAGGATACCACTTATTTTAGAGTGATTTACATTCAATATGCTTTTGTGGTTTTGGCATTAAAGTTGACATCACCTAGAACACTGAGTTCTCTCTGCTGCTGCTGGGTGTAATATTTCATGCTTCAGTGTCACTATTAATAAAATAAAAGCTGGCGATGCCATCCAGTCTTTCTCCTTCCCTGTGTGACCCTGAGGCTTGAGTGAGCTCCTTGGACAGGCCTGGAGTTGGTGAGTCGGCAGCCAGCTCTGCTCACTGATAAGGTGGCTCTGGTGGTGACACCCTCTGGTGGTGACACCCTCTAGGGATAGGGGTCCCCAACCCCTGGGCTGCAGGCCAGTACTGGTCTGTGGCCTTTTAGGAACCAGGTGCACAGCAGGGAGGTGAGCTGCTAGCTGGCCTCGGGGGCTCCATCTCCTGTCAAAACAGTTGCAGCATTTGATGCTCAGAGGAGCACGGACCTATTATGAAAAACATGTCTTCCATGAGACTAGTCTCTGATGCCAAAAAGGTGGGACAATTAATCTAGTCGAGCAAAGAGGTCTTGTGTGTCCTCAGGCCTTCCAGAGCTCTCTGACCGACTCTGTGGTCCTCTCCCCAGCTTAACCTCTGGTGGCTGCTTCTCTCAAGGACCACCACTGGCTACTGCATTTCCAGGAGCTCAGAGCTGGAAGGGCTTTCAGGTGCATGTCCCTGGGGCACCTGGAATCCTTGCCTGATGGTGCAGAAGTGGGAAACACAGCCTCCTTGCTTGGGAAGGATGGACTTGGGCTAATGCATGCTTCAAGTTTATCCCCTACCGCCCACCACTTGAGCCTGAGACTCTGCCCCATGTTGTCTGACATTGGCTCTTGCTTGCCCATCACGGCTTCCTCCCACCCCTTCCTGCTTCTCTCATAGGAGGCTTCCTCAGTCAGTCACTTACAGACAAACGGGCATCTTAGTATCTGCTGGTGGGGAGCCTGACCTCAGACAGGAGAAGCAGATGATGGACCACAGGCGTGGAGTCCACATTTATACTCAAGAGGCAGTGACATAGTTTCTGCTTCCTTTTAACTAATTCAAACTCCTGGAAGATTAGTCCGAAGCCCAGAGTTCTGTCTCTTTTCTAGAGAGCATAGACTGGCTTGGAGGAGGCATCTGGTAGAGGCTGCAGGGGTCATGATGAGCCCATCTGGTTTGTGGGCCAGAGACAGATCCCTACTGCAGGCAGGACAGCTGTGCAGGTCCTGGCTCTGGGGTGGAGATAAGTCCGACAGAAGTGGAAGTTCACACGCCTCTGGCTTGCAATTAGAGAATTCTAGCATTTGCAAACTTCTATGATCATAGAAGTCCACCAGCATAAGTTGTAAATATGTGTGTATTTACCTGTGTATTAATTTTAAACATTTAATTTATAAGTTATACAAAATCTTATAGCAATGGTAATATTTTAATGAGAACAATAGGATCAAATAAGCTTCAAATTTTTTGAAAATTGTTTTTAATATTCTGTAATAGAGAAATTTGACTTATTTTGATATTTGGTTTCAAAGGCTGTCATAGCAGAAAAAAAATACCTGACAGGTACAAAGTAGTGCTTATGCGCTCTAAGTCCTAATTTCCATTTCCCAATCCATCTACCAATTATGCAAATATGCTTATTTTGCTGCAAATTTCCATCCTCTGTGTTGTTTTTAATGGATGTTTTAGTAACCCACAGAAACTTTTCATTTGGAAAACACTTTTTCAAATATGAACAGTGTGCAGATGAGATTGAAGTCAAGGCGACCTGTCATTCTTGATAATGCAATTGTGTGACAATGACAGTATTCTCTAATGTTTATTTCATGGCGCCTTGTCCTTCCTGTGAGTTTCTTTGAAGAACAGCTTGTTTCCTTCTCACTGCCAAGGCACAACATTCACCTTGGAGGGACAGAGAGTGTGTCAAGTCTATCAGGAAGTACACTGTGAAGAGATGACTGTCCCCTAAGTGTGCAGCATGTTTATATTTTGGCTTTGTTTTTATTTCAATAGCTTTAGGGGGTATATTTCATTTTTGGCTACATGGATGCATTGTATAGTGAGGAAGCTCAGGCTTTAAGTGTGCCCTCCAACCCCATCTGTACACACTGTACCTAACAGGTGATTTTCCATCCCTCCACCCCTTCCCCCGACCCCTTTTGAGTCTCCAGTGTCCATTTTACCGTTCTCCATGCCTTCACAGAGCCTTATTTTGGTCTCATTTATAAGTGAGTACACACAGTGTTTGGTTTTCTATTCCTGTGCTATTTCACTTAGGATTATGATCTCCAATTCTCCCAAGTTGTTGCAAAAGACGTTATTTCATTCTTTTTTAATGGTTAGGTAATATTCCGTGGTATACATATTTTGCATTTTTAAAATTTTTTATTTTTTGAGTTGGAGTTTCACTCTGTCGCCCAGGCTGGAGTACAGTGGCACGCTCACAGCCACCGCAGCCTTGACCTGTTGGGCTCAGGCGATCCTTCAGTCTCAGCCTTCCAAGTGGCTGGAATTACAGGCGCCATGCCTCTGCACCTGGCTAATTTTTTATTTATTGTAGACACGAGGTCTTGCCAAGTTGCCAAGGCTATTCTCGAACCCTTGGACTTAGGCAATCCTCTCGCCTTGGCCTCCCAACGTACTGGGATTACAGACTTGAGCCACCACACCTGGCCCACATTTTCTTTATCCACTGATCGGTTGATGGGCATTTGGGTTGATTCCACATCTTTGCATCTATGAATTGTGCAGCGATGAACATGTGGGTGCAGACATCTTTTTTGTGTAATGACCTCTGCTTCTTTGGGTAGATACCTAGTGGTGGGACTACTAGATCAAATAGTGATCAACTTCAGTTCTGTGTTTTTCTTTTTGATAACAAAAGCCCATTCGAGGTGATGAAGCTTTTGGAAGGGCAGATTTCTGCTGTCCCGCAGAAGTCCACAAGTCACAGAAACTGGCGTTCCTGTTCCAGGTGGGTGATGTGGGACAGACCAGAGTTCTTGGAGGGTGTCTGGGTACTCCACCTCCTTTCCACCTCCATCTATCTTGAGCTGGGAAGAGAGGAAGGCTCTGAATGACACAGAGACTGCAGTTCTGAATTCAAATGGATTGGACTTTTTTGTACCTAAAAATGAGTCTGATGCAGTCACAAAAAGTAATGGGAAAACTGCTGAGTCTTCTTGCTTTTGGGTCAAGAAATTTAAAAAGGGCATTTGACAAAGCACATATGAAGGCAGACACTAAAGAGAAGGAACGTGGTTGCCTGTGAGTGGGGCCCACAGCACCCACCCGTGAAACACACCAGTTATAATCTTATGTTTGGCTGAGTTCTTTATGTCAAGAGAGTGAGGGTCTGATCTTCTTCCAAAATTATCTTTCATGGCATCCCAGTGATCCATGTCCTTGTGGTTTGCGCAACCAAGTTCCAAAAAACTCTCACCTGGGTGCCACATCGGAGACCCCCATCGCAGGCTGCACCTGGGTCTCAGGAGCAGACACCATCCTGCACCATGGACCCATTCCTAGCTGGCTCTGTGCGAGGTGGGCCTCAGATTGCTCTTCAGGGCTGTAGCTACTGAGATGGCTTCACTTTGCACCCTGGCCCCATCCGACAGGGAGGTTGGTGGAGATGGACCCACATGGGTGGGCTCCAGGATGGCCTGGTTTGCAGACACTCCACATGCACTCGTGGGGTGGAGTCACATATCCTCATTGCTTTGTTGGTGCTGGTTTTCTCCTGAAGTCAGTGCTTTCTTTGTCCTCTGTTTCTAACTAACCTGAGGATTCTAGGTTTTATTGTGAGACAGATTTGCAAGCAATTAAAACATTTATGCACTGTGGCTTCTCTCTCTGAGGTGCTGCAAACACTGAGCAGATTGAGAAATAAAATCACGCCATACCTCACGGCGGCCATGAGTTTAACAGGGAAGGGAGCCAGATGTGCATCTCACTGGGGAGCACTCGGAAGCAGCCAAGGCATGGAGTTTGCTGGCATCACGCTGCAGCCCAGGATTCATTTGCTGGGCTGCAGTATTCACAAACGCCCCTCTCGCCCCAACCTGAAGGAGCCTCTAGGGATGGATTGATCTGGCATGTTCCAGTCCAGTTACAAGCAGGCTCTCAGTCACCTCACCCCTTCCCTCCAACCTGGCCTTCAACGGCCATGTCTCCCTCTGCTCAGTCAGTGAGATAAGATGTGGCAGGTGGGTGATCCCCTTTCCTTGAAAGGAATCCCCTCCCACGTCTGAGCACTCACTAACTGCAGCGATAATTTCCTCCAGTGTCGTTCCCACATGAGATGGCCTCTCACCGAGGGATGTTCCTGCTTCCCAATGCTGGCATGGATGGACATGCACTCACATACATACGTGTGCACACACACACAAACACACACATGCGACATATGCCTATACACACATGCACACACAACTACATGCACATACAAGCACACAGAGACATGCTCACACATGTGTGAAAACACACCCACATGCATGAACACACACATGCATACTCATGCACACGCATATGGACACACACATGCACACTTTGTGAATGCTAGGATTTTGAGGTGAGAGAAGAAGTTTTGAACAGAGCACCGTTCTGAACTGTCAGTACAAACCCCTCCCTGTCTTTTGCAAGTCCTTCCTGTGAAGCCCTCCCATTCCGTCCTGTCCTTGCTCCCCTAGATGGTGACACTTGGTGCGTTGCTGCCCATGGTTCATTGAGCACCACTGATGGATTATTTGTGCTGGCCATGTGTCAGCTGCATTGTCAACACCTTGAGGCCGGAGATGGATCCTCCTGACATTTGCACTGCCCTGAGCTCCAGGTGAGCCACAGGCCCTGCAGGTGCTCAGGAACCTCGTCAGGGGCTGCATCTGACCTGCCCATTGAAGATAAAAACTTTTCACTTTGTGTGGTCACTTCCTCACAGTCTTGGTTTTCACAAACCCTTGAAGGAATGAACGCCACATGAACCAAGAGGTCAATACCTAGTGCGACGTGCCCTGTGTTGGGCGCAGGGCTGAGCGGGTCCATGCGACAGCTCACTCCATCTCCACAGCAACCCTGTAACAGGTGCATGACTTTTGCATAAGAACACAGAGACTTGGATTTGCCCAAAGCTGCAGAAACGGAGACAGTCATCCTTGGCTCCTCCCTGTCCCCAAGGCCTTTGGGCCTGGCACTGCATCCAGTGGCTTATGTGTTCTGTTCCTTCTCACTCCCTGATCCAGGGCTTGGGGGGGGCGGTGCATTTAATGACAAATGCTAGCTAAGTGAAAACGCATCTGGCAGAGCACCATCTTCAGAGTCTGCTGAGCTGTTGTAGACTCTGAGCATCCAGGCAGTTTTCTGAAGCGTGAGCCTGCGTAACGGGAAACCATCTTAATGGTGACAAGCTGAGCCTGTCCTTGCTCGTGTCCCCTCCACAGCTCTGGCCCTGTGGCTCCCACCCCCACAGGACAGGTGGTGTCCAGGCTCCCTTACCTACTACTGCCTGCCTATGGGCAGGGGTGGACCACCTTGGGGAAGGGGTCTAGCAGAGCCAAAGCCCTGGGACCAGCTGTCAACCTGTGACCTACAGGGCCTGAAGGGACATGGTGCCTGTTCTCCCCCACTTCCATTGAGATAATGTGAGCTGACACTGTTTCAGGTCTTCCGCTGGATGCCATGCCCTGATCAGGAAGGCCTCGGTTGTTCCTCCGGTCCCCACTCCCCTTCTCCATGCCCAGCAGTGCTTCCTGGGTCATCACCTGCATGAAAGTCCTGTTTCAGAACCTGCTCGTGAGACCTCAGGAAGGCCAAGGTCCTGATGGGGCCACCCTCAGGTGTTGGGACTATGGGAAGGAAAATGAGAATGCACCAGCTTTGGGGTATTTGCAAGGGCATCCTGGGCCAGCAGAAGAGCCTCTGTGCAGCAGCTTCAGGGCATTTGTGAGGGTATCCTGGGACAGCAGGAGAGGATCTGGCATGAGAGGCCAGGACACATCCAATGGGGAGAAATATGCTGAGGGCAGAAGAAGAGATCTGGCTAATTTGACAGGCTAATTTGACAGGAACCATGTGGAAAAGAGGGTTCCCGGTAGAAAGTCCTCCAGCTCCCAGAACCAGGTTTCTGGGAAAGTCCCTTCCCAAATCCCTCCCACCTCTCTCTCTCTCTCTCTCTCTCTCTCTCTCTCTCTCTCTCTCTCTCTGTCTGTCTGTCTCTCTCTCTGTCTCTCTTTCCCTCTCTCGTTCTTTTCCTCCCTTCCCTCTCTTCCTCTCTCTGTCTCTTTCTTTGTCTCTCTCTTTCTCTTTGTCTCTCTGTCCCTCTCTCTGTCTCTCTCTCTCTGTTTATCTCTCTCTCTGTCTCTATCTGTCTGCTCCCTCCCACCCTTCCTCATTCTCTTCTTCTCTCCCTCTCTCCTTCCCTTCTTCTCTCTCTCAGTCTCTCTCTTTCTTCATCTCTCAGTCTCTCTCTTTCTCCCTCTGTCTCTTTCTCCCTTCCTTTCTTTGTTCTTCCCTCCCTCCCTTTCTTCTTCCTCCCTCCCTCTGTCTCTCCTTTCCTCCTTCCTCCCTTACTCCCTCTGTCCTCTGTCAGCTGATGCAGAATTCTTGAGTTCACCCATCTGCCCTACTCACCTTTTCTTGCGTGGACCACCATACATTTCAATGCTTCATCTTTCTCCCCTTAAAACAATGACAGTAGTTTCAGTAGCAGCAGTGCGGTTCTGAGTTAATCCCAGGGTAAGCAGAAGTTGCTGACTGTCCTCCCTCCAACCTGACCCTGCCTCTGCTCCTCTGTACTGCTGTGTTCTGCTGCTCCTAGTAAGACCAAGGGCAGTTCCCCCTTGTGCTGTTGACCACTCAGGTCCACCAACAGGATTTTGGGTAATGTGGAGTCTGGCATGTTGAGTCCAGGCTCCTTTGAGCCAACTGCACCGTGATCATGTTCTAGGAACTTCCTGCCCAAGAAAGACCTCCAAGGCAGGCAGGGCCACTGACCATGTGTGCACTCCTGGGCTGTCACGAGAGCATCTGTGACCCACTCCACCATGGCAGGGCAGCTACAGAAAGGGAGGCACTGGCCACTGGCCATCACCACTGCCCTCCCAGGAATCCCTCTTCTGCCAACTTCTGCCAGCGTCTGACCTGCAGGGGCCCCTGGGCCCCTCTGAAGCCAGTTGCCTGTGCCACACAGCCACCAGGACACCTCTAATGCAAGGATGACCCAGCCTTCCTCCTGAAGATGTCACCCTTGTGGCATTTCACTACTACACTTGCCCGGTACCCCTCAAGACATCCCTCCCCAGGCCTGGCCCCCTCCCTGCTGGGTCTGAGTGTGGGCGCTGCTTCGAACTCAGCACCATGATGGTGAAGAGGGGCTCATCTCTCCTGGGCCATCTTCATTTTGAGCATTTGAACTGTGCCCTCTCACCCCCACACAGGCAGTCAGAGAGGCCTCTAGGCGAGGTGAGGAGGTTTTCATTATCCTGATGTCTTTATCACACGCATGAGTGGGAACTGGACTTACAGTCCCAGGACGTGTCTGGAATGGTAATCACCTGGGGATATTTCTAAGCAGGGATTCTCACCCCTTAGAAGGCCAACACAAAGGATCAAAATATTCCAGGAAGGCTAGTTCTGTGTAGTTTCTGGTTTGCCAAATGTTTCCAGAAGTAACTAAAGAAATCTCTTTTCTTTAGGATTATTGATTATAAAATAAAATTTGAAGGTCGTATTTCAAAATAATTGATTTTAGTTTTAGTACAATTGATCTGAAGTCGTTCTCTGACATTACATAGAAAAATGAATGGCTGACTAATATCATTCTTTATGACAATAAAACTTTTCAAGAACTCAAGGAAGGATATTTATTTGTTCATTTTCTATTGTAGCAAAATGGGTAGCCACATCATTTAATAGGAGCATCGGTTATTTAAAGAAAGACATACGTACATAGATGTGTGTGTGTGTGTGTGTGTGTGTGTGTGTGTGTGTGTAACAGAATACATATTCATATACACATACATGCATCAGAAAGAGACAAAAGGCATCTGTTTTATGTCCCTTTAATCTTTCTTTCTCGCTCTCTTTCTCTCTTTCTTTCTTTCTTTTTTCAGGGGACAGTGTCTTGCTCTGTCTCCCAGGCTGGAGTACAGTGATGCAATCATAGCTCTCCACAGCCTTGTCCTTTTGGGCTCCAGAGATCCTCCTACCTTGGCCTCTCATGACATTCTTTATCTGATAAGTGTGGAGATAATTCCCACTATCACTGTGAAGGCTGTGCTTGGCTGAAGATTTTTCTGGAAGCACCATGTTGGCATTTAGACATGGAGGCTTTGTTCACACTCAGTCTCTTCCCACAGTGGCCAGGGAGGTAGCAGGTCCTGCCTTTATAACAGGTCAGGATGAGTCAAGGCTTGTCTGGGTCCAGCAGGTGCACCCCACATCACCTCCTTCTCAGGTGGAATCCCATTTTGGAAGCCAAGGTCAGCCTTAGAAGAAGGCAGCAGAAGGCTTGGAAAGGACTCCCTGGGTGTCACAGGCCAGCGATGGGTGGGTGGGGGGTGGTGCATGGATTAGGTGCTGAGTCAGCCTGAATGGAAGAGCACGTATGAGAATAACAAGTATGGACGGAGGCTCAACCTCAGCGCTCACCTCTCAGAGACCTGGAGGATCACCATGGGGCAGGAACATGGGGCCACTTCCCTGACATTTTGCATAATGGACTCCCTTCTTTAAAAATGAATGGCACCAGGGAAGGCTTGTCTGAGTCTTAGCAGGAGGTGGTCATGGCGAAGAGGGCACTGGCCGCAGTTCTGGGTAGACAGACACCCAGCCAGCCTCCAACAGCGACTTGAACATGTAGCTTCGTCTTGTTGGCTTCACACCCACGCATAGCAGACAGCACCTCGGAGTCTCCAGATCCCCCCACTGATGATCTGCGGAATGTGCCTCCAATGCCCAGTGACCTACATCCTGACAGCATCCACACAGCCCTCCTTCTTCCATGCCTCCCAAATCACCCAGCCCCAACCGGGCCCCATCACAAGTTCCTCCTCGGCCTCCTGTGGGAGCATCAAGTCCCCCTGGGAGTACAGAGGTTCCCCTCACCTCCTGGAGAGTATCAAGGCTCTCTGGCCTCCCATGGGGGTGTCGAGGCTCCCTGACCTCCCATGGGAGCGTCAAGGTCCCCTGTCACCCATGGAGGGAGCACCGAGGTCCCCCGACCTCCTGTGGGAGTGAATGCTGGGGGCCCAGCTCCACGGTCTCCCATACAGCAGTGACACACAGACTTTGACTTCGAGTGTGATCCTGCAGTCTCTGGCTGGGGGCTGTGGGCAGTGGTAAGCCTGTGCTGACACCTGGGAGCTCTAGCAGAGGGGTGGCTCTCTCAGGAGACAGGGCCTAGATGTGGGTGTGGTGATATGGGCAGTGGGTGGGAGCTTAACATGCTTGAGCTTGAGGGAGGGAGGTGTTCTCTGGTTGACTGGTCATATCTGCACTGGGGTGGCCCTCACAGAACTCCTTCCCGATGCCACCCCACCTCCAAATACACCCCCCCAGTGGGAGTTTAAAAATTATTTGCTAAATGAACCAGCCACTGAATACACAATTGATCTTGTACCCAGGGGTAGTGTCTGCAGGGACACAGAGCTGACCTGCAGCCTCTGCCCAGCCCCCTGCCCCCTAAAGTCTCCTCTGATTGCCCTGCACCTGGCACTCATGGAAGATTTTTTAATCTCCAAGCAAACTCTTCGTGGGTCATCACAGCCTTGTGATGTGTAATTTCCCCAGGAATCCACTGGACAGTAAACCATATCACTTCTGTAACTTGTCCAGGCCTTCCTGGAGGACAGCGAGGTTCGGCATCTCTTGCAGGGTATTACAGGCTCACAGGAAGGATCAAAACAGCATTCCTGTCTTTTCATGAGGAAAAGCCATGCTGATGCAAAAATTCCATGGTATTTCTTATTATTTTTCTAGAACTTTATAACAAAATATCTATTCATTTATCTGCTGTCCAGACTGGATGAAATCTGTTTCTGGGAGAATGTGGGTGAGGGAGCCCTCATCGACAGCTGGTGGAAACACGATTAAGGTGTTTTTTTTGGTGTCTTTTGATGTATAAAAAATCCATGACTCAGAAATTGCACTCCTGGGAGTCCGTACCATGAGACGACACCGGCAGACTGCAGCAGTATTTTATATTTAGAAAGGTATTACTGCGGTCCTTGTGTTTTGTGGCAAAACTGAAACAAAGAAATATCCCCAGTGTTAGGACAGTGGTGGGATCATTCATGACTCACCCACACCACAAAGTTAAGGAGTCATTAAAACACAAAACAGAAGTGCTCCACCCAGATGCAGGCGCATCTGTGGAGTGTGATGGGGAGGGACACAGCACATAGCGGCAGACGGCAGATGCTGCACTGTGCTCAGACCAAGACGCACCAAGGTCTGCACATGGGCAGCTCTGTGTGTAGAGTTTGTGTGCTTTCCACATGTGCATGATGGTCACCCGAGCTTGGGGAGATTTACAGAAACCGCGTAGGACTGGGGAGTGGTTACAAGTGAAAGGAGAGAAGAAGAAGGGCAACAGACTAGAAAGGGAAATAAAAGTATGCCAAAAGAGATTGTGCCAAAAACAACAACAACTAGTATTTAGCTGGGCATGGTGGCACGCACCTGTACTCTCAGCTACTTGGGCAGCTCAGGTAGGAGGACTGCTTGAATCCAGGAGCTCAAGTTCAGCCTGAGTAATGCAGCAAGTTCTGTCTCTTAATTTTTTATTCTTTAAAAAATTTTTTTCTTCAATTTTTTTTTTTAAATTTTAAAGATGTGGAGTACAATTCAGGGTTAGGTATAAAAGTGGTCATCATACAGGTAAAGTTTGGGTCTCCCTTTTGTCCCCACTTCTCCTGGTTTGAGATTAGGTACTCTTATTGATGTTGCGTGGCCCCTTCTCTTCCCTGGCAGTTTCCCACCACTGCCAATCCCTTTCTGATAGTGTTTTGGTCAATGTTTAGGGTCCACTTATGAGTGAGAACATGTGGTACTCTGTTCTTTTTTTCTGTGATAGATTACTGAGTATTACAGACTCTAAATCCATCCAAGCTACTGCAAAGTTCATATGTTTGTCCTTCTTTATGGCTGTGCAATACTCCATCATGTATATATACCACATTAAAAAAAAATCTAGTCCAGTTTCAATGGCCAGCACTGTTGGTTCCATGTTTTTGCTATTTTGAATAGAACTGCAGTAAAGATGTGTGTTCAGGTATCTTTTCTGTAGAATGATTTGAGTTCATCTGGGTATATTTCCAATAGAGGGATTGCTGGGTTGTATGGAAGGTCAATTTCTGGTTCTTTTAGGAATCATCACACTGTTTTCCATAGAGGTTGAACTAGTTTGCGTTCCCACTAGCAGTGTAGAGGCATTCCTTTTTCTCTGAACCCTTTCCAGCATCTGTTGTTGTTTGTTTTATTAATGATGATCATTCTTTCTGGGGTTAGGTCGTATCTCAATGTGGTTTTGATTTGCATCTCTCTGATGATCAGTGAAGTCGAGCTCTTTTTAATGTGTCTGTTGGCTACCCGTGCATCTTCTTTTGAGAAGTGTTTATTCATGTCTTTTGTCAGATCCATCTCTTAAAAGAATATTTAAGATATTAAAAATATGTGTGTAGAAATAATGATCTCTGATGCCACTCATTAATGTGGATTTTCATGACACATATGAGCAAAAGCAGTTAGGTGACGGTGTATAAACTAGCTTGTATTTAGTTAAAAATAAAAGGACAGCCAAATAGAAAAAAATGAACAAACAAAAAAGACTTGAAAGAAAAATAAAGTTGGAGATCTCCTACTTCATGATTTTGAAACTTACTACAAAGCCCCAGTAATCAAAACAGTATGATACTGTCATAAAGACAGACTTACAGGCCGTGGGATAGAATAGAGAGCCCAGAAATAAACCCTCACTTGAACAGTAAAATTATATTCAATAAGGGTGCCAAGCCCATTCAACGAAGAAATGGCAGTCTCGTTAACAAATGGTGCTGGGAAAATTAAATGCTTACATGCAAAACAATGAAATGGACCCTTTCTTTCCACCGCATGCAAATATTAACCCAAAATGGATCAAAGTAGAGGAGGAGGAGTTGTTGAGTCAACAGTTTCAGTTACGAAGGTAAACAAGTTCTGGAGACGGATGGTGGTGACGGTTGCACAACAGTGTGAGTGCATGTCAAGCACAGAACTGCACACCTGGAAGTGGTTCAGATGGTGAGTTTTGTCACAATCAGAATGGCAGACAGGTGTGTGCTCAGGCTTGTGCACGTGTGCCTGGATTAGGATGGGGTTGGGAGTGGGGAGAGATGCGGGAGGGGGCACATCTCTTTTTATTTATTTATTTTTGTTATAGATGCGTGGGGTACAAGTCAGGATTAGCCACACAAGCAGGCATCATGCAGGTAAAGCGTGAACCTCCCCCTGGCCCTCACGTCCCCTGTTTTAGGATCCTTTGTGAGGCTATGTTCCCCCCCCCGCCACCCGACCCTTGGCAGTGTCCAGCTCCTGCTGATCTCTCCCTTGTGCTAATGTGACTAATGTTCAGGTTCCACTATGAGTGAGAACATGTGGTATTCAGTTTTCCGTTTCTGTACAGAAGAAGAGGGAATACTTCTACACTGTCAGTGGGAGTGCAAGCTAGTCCAACCTTCATGGAAAGCAGTGCAGTGATTCCTAAAATAACTGAAAACTTAACTTCCGTATGACCCAGCAATACCTTTCCTGGTAATATACCTGGAGGAACATAAGTCTTTCCACAAAAAAGGGATATGTCTTTCTTAAGGCAACTCTGTTTCATTTGCTATAATAGGTAAGGATGGGTTGTGTAAGTTGAACCATCAAGTGAGGACCTTCTTCATTGAGGGGCAGGGTCAGGGAGGACTGTGTGCCTGCCCATTCCAGGGGTTTTCCTCTTGCTGCATACGCCCAGTAACAGTTATTCTCTTATGTCCCTTCTTTTGATTTTATTTTATTTTCTGAGTTGGAGTCTCACTCGGTCGCCCAGACTGGAGTACAGTGGCCGCCCTTGGCCACTGCAGCCTCGCCTGCTGGGCTCCAGCGATCCTTCTGCCTCAGCCTTCTGAGTAACCGGAATTACAGACATTCGCTACCATGCCCGGCTGATTTTTTGATTTATTGTAGAGATGAGGTCTTGCTGCCCAGGTGGGCCTCGAACCCGCGGGCTCAGGCAATCCACTCACTTCAGCCTCCCAAAGGTGTGGGATTACAGGCTGAGCCACTGAGCCCGGCTTGTTATGTCCCTTCTTAGCCGTGTCTCACCTTGGATAGTCAGTGGCTGCAGGGATCAGAGGGTTTTTGGCCCTTGGGCTCAATCCAGTCTAGGTAGAGTGGTTCCCGGATTTGGAGACTGGGCATAGTGCCACTGGAGTGCGGCCCAGTCACCTGTGGTACAGAGCCGTGTCCTGACCTCTGCTGGACACGCAAGCATGCAAGGCCTGGGGGCATTAGAGGGGCACAGGTGGAGTCCTTCCTCTCAGGACCACATCCTCAGGGAAAGACGAACCTGACCACAGCTACCTACAAAATGAGATGAATGCCAAGTCCAACGCCCATGAATAAGTAGAGCCCAAGGTGGGCCACAGGTATCTGGAGATGCTGTTGGTGGGGCCAGCCTTCTGTGCTCAAAGAAGAGGGAGAGTGGCCAGGTCCAGCCTTGGCTGTGACAGTCCTAGGAAGGGAATGGGGTGAACACTGGAGTGACAGATGGAGCCATATGCATTGAGAGGACGGGTGTCCGGGGCCGTGGCAGCCTGATCGTGCTGGATCTCATGAGAGCTCATGAAGCTAACCAAGATCTGACTGGGTGACTCTTTGGATAGGAGACCTCCTGGGAGAGGAGGAGGGATACCATTGAGATAACAGGACAGGGTCACGGGTGAGGCCCTGGGAAACTGCTCCCAGTTGGGCACCAGGTGGAGGAGGGTCCGTGGGGGAACTGGGCGGAGGCAGCCTGAGTAACATAAGGACCATGTATTTTCTAAGCAGACTGGGCCCAAGGAACCTCCAGAGGGGGGGCAGGCCAGCTTCCCCATCCCAGACTGAGAATTTCTGAGCATGAGTTTAGAAGGAGATTGTCTGAGAATGGACAGAAAGCAGAAAATACTAGAGCTTGACAGCAGCCATTCTTTTATATATTCCCTTAATTTCTAACAAGCTTCTCTTTCCTCCTGCTGTTGCTGTATTTGTACTGTGGTTAGAAGCCCCTAGAATAACTGCCCATAATTGTAAAATACATTACTCCTGACTTGTAAAATACATTACTCCTGCTAATCCTGACTTGTAGCCCATGCATCTATAACAAAAATAAAAAAATAAAAAGAGATGTGCCCCCTTCCGCATCTCTCCCCACTCCCAACCCCATCCTATTGGGGAGAAGGAGCTACCCCAGGAATAAAATACGGCCCGTGGGAAAAAGTCTGAGATTTGAAAATATAGGGGTCATGGTTACGCCTGCAAACTAATATAGAGTGTCTCTATCTTGATCAGAACTCATGAGTTCTGAAATTAAAACAATTATAAGCAGGAAGAAAAAGTCACATTTATGACAATGCTCTCAGAGGCATTGTTTTGTTTCCTGTAATTCCAAGTACTAAATAAGATATAATATTATGTTCTCACAGTGCAATAGTGACCATATTTTTCTTCATATGGATTTTAAGAAAAGGCATGTTTTTATGTATCATAATCTCTAATAGTTCCATAATTTCATGTACAAATATTTGGCTGTTTTACACCATGTGAGGTGCCTTGGGATGTGCAAGATTGCACATTTTCTCTCAAGAAACTCAATATTTAGAGGAGAAAAAATTTACAAGCAAAATCCATCAACTACATGAGCTCTGAGCAACGGGCCCATGAGCCTGTTCAACCAGGCTCTCAATGCCTGCTCTCCCGTGGTGACCACCAGAGGCCCCTCTTTCTGGGGTCAGTAGCCCATACTGAACTCCCTCCCTGGGACCCTCAGCCTCCCTCCCACCACCCCGACACACCAGCTCCATGTGACAGCAGCCAGTTGTGTCCCCTTCCCCACACACATTTCCTCTGTGCTTTGCTGAAAAAAAATAGTGCAGACTTGATGGACTCACATCTGGTGGGATCTGTAGACAGATCTCTCCGAGAATGCCTGGGCAGGGACAGGGCCAGGTCCGCCAGGCAGGATCTCACTCCTGTGCCCTATTAGAATGTCTGACAACCCTAAATATCCCTTCCAGGTGTTCTGGGTCTGCTGGCTCTGTGACGTACGCATTGACAACCCAGATTATGCAAGATGAAATGTTGTGTGCGTACACTAACAGTCACGACCTTCTAAGCTCACGAGGCATTCACGTGACATTGCTTGCTAAAGAATGGGGGCCTTAATGTATCTGTCTTTAGTTCTCATTCCTTCTCTTGTAGTGGAAAGTTACCAAAGTAAATGGCTCCCAGAAGGATTTATTACATCCTTGCTGGGAAGTAAGATTGAAGAAGGCAGATGTCACACCAAGATTCCAGCATGTGGTGATGAAGGATTCAGTTCAGATGGGAGCCAAGGACCACCCTGTCTCCTGGGAAGGTGCAGCCATGGCAGTAGGGAACCAAGGGCCACTGTGTCTCCTGGGAAGACAAAGGCATTGTGACAGAGGCCGAGGAACCATGGTGCCTCCTGGGAAGATGCAGGCATGGCAGTGGAGGGCCAAGGGTCACTGTGTCTCCTGGGAGCATGCAGGCATGGTGGTGGAGGGCCAAGGGCCACTGTGTCTCCTGGGAGGACATAGACATGGCCAAGGGGGATCAGGCATTGCCATGTCTCCAAGGAGGACATGGGCATGGTGGTGGGGGCCCTGAGGTTAACTACTGTGTCTCCAAGGAGGATGCAGGCATCGTGATGGGGGGCCCAAGCACTACCATGTTTCCTGGGAGGCGACAGACACGGAGGTGGGTCCTGTGCTCCCATACTCTGCTTATCATATCGCGACAACTGACCTGGGTCACATTAGTGGTTCTGTCTCTAACCCACAGGTGACCCTAGGATGTCAATGATTCCATTTATTCTCAGTGTCAGGTTATTGAGGTGTAATTTACATTTAGTTACATTCACCCTATTTATTAATTTATTTTTAATTTAAATTTGCTTTTTTTTTTACTTGGGGTCTCTCTCTCTGTTGCCCAGGCTGGAGTGCAGTGGAACAATCATGGCTCACCACAGCCTCAATTTTTTGGGCTCAGGCAATCCTCTCATCTCAGCCTCCTGAGTAGCTAGGACTATAGGTGCCACCAAGCCTGGCTAATGTTTATTTATTTATTTTTTTAGAGAGACAAGATCTTGGTGTGTTGCCGAGGCTGGTCTCAGACTCCTGGGCTCAAACTGCTCCCCCCTCCATGGCCTCCCAAAGTGCTGGCGTTACAGGCCTTCACAAGTTTTGACAAATGCACGTGATCCTGTAACAGCCACAATCAAGACATGGAATATTTCTATCCCTCAGAAGGACCTTGTGTCCCTTGGGGTCATGTCCTCTTCCCACGCCTACCCAAACTGACGGATCTGATTTCTCTACCAAGTTTTTCCAGACTATCACATATAGACTCTGCAGACATTTTTTACCAACCAAGGCGCCTAATTAATAGCACCCTGTGGCTATCCTTTCTTTTTATTTTTATTTTTGATATTTATTATAAAGATGTGGGGTATAATTCAGGGTTAGGTATATAAACATTGATCATGCAGGTACCCTTGTTGATGAGGTATGCCCCTCTCTCCCCTAGTTTCCCTCAACTTCCTTTCTTTCTTCAGAATGCCCAAAGGCACAGGTATGTGAAACTTCTCCTGACTCCACCTCCTGTGAGCCGACATCACTCAAGAAATATCCTTTGAGCTGGGCTCGGTGGCTCAGCCTGTAATCCCGCGCCTTTGGGAGGCTGAGGTGAGTGGATTGCATGAGTCCGCGGGTTCGAGACCCGCCTGGGCAGCGAGACCTCATCTCTACAATAAATCAAAAAA
>NW_007037851.1:183141-195945 GCF_000164805.1 Carlito syrichta
TATATAAACATTGATCATGCAGGTACCCTTGTTGATGAGGTATGCCCCTCTCTCCCCTAGTTTCCCTCAACTTCCTTTCTTTCTTCAGAATGCCCAAAGGCACAGGTATGTGAAACTTCTCCTGACTCCACCTCCTGTGAGCCGACATCACTCAAGAAATATCCTTTGCTTCCTCTTAAGGGACTCAACAGGTTCACTTTCGAGAACTCAGAAGCTGGATATCTTTGGGCATTTTATTTCAACTGTCAATAATTTTGTTTCCTCATCTCTAAAATGAACATTTTGGAGTACTTATCTTTGTAAGTAAACAAACAAACAAGTGAAAAACTGAAGTCAACAGCAATTAAAAAAAAAAAAAAAACCTTTTACCGTCTTTGTGATATTAGAAAATAAGCTATATAGAGTGTTTTTTGGTTTTTTTGTTTTTTTGAGTTCGAGTCTCACTCTGTCGCCCAGACTGGAATGCAGTGGCCGCTCTCGGCCACCGCAGCCTCGACCTGCTGGGCTCTGGCGATCCTTACGCCTCAGGCTTCCAAGTAACCAGAATTACAGGCATGTGCTACCACGCCTGGTTGATTTTTTTTTTGATTTATTGTAGAGATGAAGTCTCGCTGCCCAGATGGGTCTCGAACCTGTGGGCTCAAGCAATTCACTCACCTCAGCCTCCCAAAGGTGAGGGATTACAGGCTGAGCCACCGAGCCCAGCTTGGAGTTTTTTTATTTTAAAATGTCTTCAACTGAAAACAGAGGAGTGCCCTCAGTGACCTTGGGCAAGTCACTTAAATTCTGTGTGCCTCAAATTCTGCTGTGTAAATTGGAGGAAAGAAGTATGCTTCTAGCATGACTGCTGTTTGAGACTACATGAGACATAATCCATCTCTTGCTCTTTACACAACCTTCAAGCTCTTGTAAATACTCAGTAAAGTGTGATCTATCAAAATTACATTCTGCGTTTATGTAGCCTGAATGCAGTATACGATTAAGGATGCTGAACGATCTTACTGCTGAATGATGTCCATAAACGGATACAACTTTTCTCTTATTTATTCTTTTTTAAAAATTGCGACTTACCTCATGTGTCCTAAAATTTATCTTTTCAAAGAATACAAGTCAATGACTTTAGTATATTCAACAAGGTATATAGTCTGTCACCATTATCTGATTCCCGTACGTTTTCATCTCAAAAGCAATATTGTGCCCATAAATTGTCATTCCCCATTCCACTCTCACGGCAGCCTCTGGAAGCCACTAGCCTACTCTCCATTTAAATGGACTTGCCTGTTCTGGGTATTTCATATGAAAGAAATCAGGACTTGTGGCCCTTTGTGTCTGCCGTCACTTAACGTGTTCCAGGCTCACCCATGTTGTAGCATGTGTCCATATCTTCCTCTTTACGGTTGAGTGACATTCCATTGCACAGGATACTACATTGTGTTTATTCACTTGCCAAGTGAGGGTCGTTTGGTTGTTTCCATTGCGGGGCTATCGTGAATAAAGTGTCTATGAACACTTGTGTACGTGCTTTCAATTCTCTTGGGTATATACCTAAGAGTGGAACTGCCAAGTCATCTGGTAACTCTACGGTTTTTCTTTTGATTTTTTTTTTTGAGTTGTTTGTTTTTTTTTTTTTGAATGGGGAATGATAACTTATGGCCACAATGTTGCTTTTGAGATGAAAACATACGGGAATCAGATAATGGCAACAGACTACACCTTGTTGAATATACTAAAAGCCATTGACTTGTATGCTTTTAAAAGATACATTTTAGGACACGTGGATTAAGTCCCAATTTTTAAATAAGAATAAATAAAAGAAAAATTGTATCCGTTTATGGACATAATTCAGCAGCAAGTTTTTTTTTTTCTCTGTCACCCAGACTGGAGTGCAGTGGCCACTTACGGCCACTGCAGCCTTGACCTGCTGGGCTCCGGCGATCCTTCCACCTCAGCCTTCCAAGTAGCTGGAACTACAGGCACGCGCTACCACACCCGGCTAATTATTGATTTATTGTAGAGATGAGGTTTCGCCAAGTTGCCCAGGACAGTCTCGAACCCACGCGCTCAGGCAATCCACTCACCTCGGCCTCCCAAAGCGCTGGGCCACTGAGCCCGGCCTCTACGTTTAACTGTTTGAGAAACTGGCAACCTGTTTTTCAACACAGTTGAACCATTTCACATCCCCCCCAGCAAGACAGGAGGCTTACAACGCTGCCACAACTCCTCCAACACTTGCAGTTTTCATGGTTTTCTTTTTCTTTTTTTTTTTTGAGTTGGAGTCTCACTCTGTCGCCCAGACTGGAGTGCAGTGGCCGCTCCTGGCCACCGCAGACTCGACCTGCTGTGCTCCGGCGATCCTTCAACCTCAGCCTTCCGAGTAGCCGGAATTACAGGCATGCGCTACCATGCCCAGCTGAGTTTTTTATTTATTGTAGAGATGAGGCCTCACTGCCCAGGCGGGTCTCGAACCCGCGGGCTCAGGCAATCCACTCACCTCAGCCTCACAAAGGCGCGGGATTACAGGCTGAGCCACCGAGCCCGGCTCTCATGGTTTTCTTATATTCATCTAGGGACTATGCTGTATCTCACTGGGGTTTTGAATCACATTTGCCTAATGGCTAGTGACGTGAGTGTCTTTTGTGTGTTTATCAGCCGTCTGTATATATTCTCTAGGGGAAATGGTTACTCAAATTCTTTGCCTGATTTTAAACTGGATTACTTATCTTTTCATCATTGTGTTATAACTATTCTCTAATTAGCCTGGATACAAGACACTTGATATACGTAGCTTATAATACTTTCTCTTATTCTATGGGCATATGTTCTCTTTCTTTTCTATATTCTCCGAAGCACACTGTTTTTAAAGGTCCAATTTATCTAGTGTTTCTGTTTTTATTTTTGCTTTCGGTGTCATATCTTTAAAAAAAATCGCCCAATTCAAGCTTATGAATGTTAATACCTATGTCTTCTCCATCTTCTTCTAAGAGTTTTCTATCTCTGTGACTTCCACTATGTGTATGTTGATATGTTCGATGGCACTCCACAGGTCTCTGATATTGTGTTCTTTTCTTTATTATTTTTTCCTTTTTATTCCTTGGTCTATGTAATCTCAGTTGATCTATCTTCAGGTTCACTGATTATTTCTTCTGCCATCTCAAATTTACCTTTGAAACCCTCCAGTAAATTTTAAAAATTTTATTGTGTTTTCAACTCCAGAATTTTTATTAGAAAACCATTTCTGTCACTTTATTGATTTTTTATCTCAAGAGACATAGTTACCAAATATAGTTCTTAGACAAAACTTTCTTAAGTTCTTCGAACATTTTTAAAGTAGGTTATGGAAGTATTTTTTAATAGCAAGTCTGATATCTGGGCTTTTTAGGAAACATTTTTTGTTGACTGATTATTTTTGTGTGTATGGGCCATATTTTCTTGTTCTTTGTATGTCTTATTTTTTTTGTTGAAAATTGGACATTTTAAGTAATACGATGCAGTAACTCTGAAAATCCTACCCCCCCTTCTCCAGGGTTTGTTGTAGCTCAGCTTGCTTAGTGGTCAGTGAATTTAAACATAAGTTTCTTTAAGTGTCTTCAATCAATAAATCTCCCAGACTTTGGCGAGCAGCTCTGTATGTCTGTTGGGTGATACCTTCAACACTCTGACAGGCAGGATGTGGAGACTTTTTAGTTGTTCCCTTCTGGCGGCATATCTTTGAAGGCAGCTGGAGGGAAGAGCCTAGAGTCTTCTCAGGACTTCCTGGGCATACACCTGGTCCCACACATACACATGGCTTTCTACATGGCCAAGACTACATGGCTGTGTTGAAGTTTTTCCACAGTCCCCTTAGACTTCTTGTTCCTTGGCTTCTCTCCTTAAGCTTTTTGTTTCTTCGAACTGCATGGCCACCCCGGGCAGCTTAGATGTTAAACAAGTGCCCCTAGTATTCTCAACAAATACCATGGTGGGAGTGAGTTCTTTGTAGGGAATGAACTCTGAGTCAGGTCAAATAAAGACAGCCCTGCAGGTGAGGGTTTCCAGAGAACAGCCAGGCCAGACAAGTCAGACAACGACAACTCTCTGGAGATGAGGTGTCTATCTCTGAGTTGCTGTTTTCACAGTTAATGTAACTGGGGACCTGTTGGTTTTCAAGGCTACCACAGAGCTCAGGAGAGAGGGATGGGACAGACGTAGCTAGCTAAAATGCCTACAAGTGCACAGTTCTTACCAAGACTCGCTTGTTTTTCTTGAGTAAACCCTTTCTGGGTTGCTACAAATCTTTGGTTAATTTATAGAGTTCTGAAAAACTCAATTTTGACAATTGCTTTTATAGAAGAGAAGATTTTTGGAACTCCTTCCTCTGCCATTCTCAGGAGCATCGCTCCACTGACTCTTTTTTGTTGTTCCAAAAAAATGAGGACCATCATGTCTGAGCTACCTGCATTGGTTTGTTTTAAAAGTCACATTTAAGAAGTCATGGGAGAAAGCTGTGTAATTAAAAAAAAAAATCTTGCACATAAAATAATTGAGTTAAGAAGTGGTGGCTTCCTTTCCATCAAGGATCACTGGAGATACAGGGGGGGTTTATGTTCCCTGTCCTTGTCTCCCAGAATCAGACTGGGAAACATATTTTTGAACCTGACCATCGGGCAAAAGTCCTCATCTACTAGGAAGGTCGTAGCTCAGTACCCTATCAGTCATTAAGTTGAGATCTATTTCCCTTGGGAGATGGCTTGAAGGAAAATAAATTTCTGTAGAGTGAGATGAGTACCCATAATAATGTGCCTCCCCACTTCTCTCTCTGTATATATGTCCCTTTTCTTCATTTTTAAAATCTTGGAATATATTTATTCTTTAGTTTTCTAATTAATCTTTATTTCTTATGTAATTTTTATACATTGTGGAGTAAATTTCTTTCTTTCTTTTTCTTCAAAAAATGCCTGCATTTCTCTGATGCAAAGCCACACTTCCATAAATGTATGTGAAATGTGTTCTGGGAAAGCAGAAAGGGATTCTTTTAACCTGAGTGAAACTGGCAGTCAGGAAAGAACTCATGGGGAATAAATTAGGAGATGTAGGGTGGCCATGTCTTTAAAGAGAAGAAGGAGAGAACCACTATTTCTATCACCCACAAATGAAAATCATGTGACCTAAGGGGGGACAGGCTCTGGGGTGCCTCCTCCCATGACCCCTACCTGTGGATGCTCCTGACTATGTGTCATCTCTGCCCACATGGGTGTGACCTGTAACTTGCTTTTAATCAACAGAATGAGGCCAATATGATAAGACATGCATGGCTGTATACATTCTATGGTTTGAATGTGTTCCCCAAATTTAAGATGTTGGAAACTTAATCCCCAGATTTATATTTTGATGGTCTTTGAGGTTGGGCCCTTGGGAGACAATTAGGATTCTACAAGGTCATCATGATGGGGCCCCTTGGCTTTATAAGAATAAGAAAAGACACCTGAGCTGGCACACTCTGGCCCTCCACTGTGAAGGTGCACAGCAGGAAGGCCCTCACCAGCACCCTGCCCTCGACTCCTGGGCCTTCAGAACCATGAGCTAGACGAACCTCTATTCTAACAGCAGCATGGGGAGTCTGAATCCAAAGCACTGGAGATATAGCGCGTGTGGCCCATCTCCCAGGTCAGAACTCTGAGCCTGCCACTTCCTGATAATGATGAATTCACAGGGTATCTGTGCCTGCAGTAGCGTATGACCTGTCTCAATTATTCCCTGATTCGTTCATGGATGTGGGGTCTCCTTTCCTGGCCAGGCAGGATCCTAAGTTGTGCCCTCATGTGCTAGACTCTCTCTTGCACGAGGCTGCTTTCATCTACTGCAGGTTCTGTCTGTTGGTGCAAGCCTAGCACAGTCTCGTGTATGTTTGGTAAACCTTTTCCCTGAGTCTATTTCTTTGTCACCTCCCACTCCCAGCACGGGGGCAGCTCCGGGTGGTGCAGTCGGTTGGTGCATCACCATAACTGACTGAATGGCGGGTCACAGATGTGCCTGGTCACCTGCAGGGCCAGGCGACTCGTCTCTCCATGAGGAGAGACACCTGGGAGAATATTGATGGCTTCCTGCTGCGATCCCTCGTTGCAGAAAGCACTCAATCAGCAGCATGAAACGCCTGCATAACGGGGAGAACCACTTGATTAATATGCCCAGCAAGGCCAAAACAACCAATATGCCTTTCTTTGGGTTTGAAGAAGATGAAGCACCTTGAGCTTGTGGTCCAACAGATGTCTCCCGCTGCTGGGATAGAGATGACGGGCTGCCAGGGCTGACGGGTTTCAGGAGAATGAACGTAAATCTCTTCCAGAGTTGTGTTAACTCCTGCCTGAGGCCTCTCACCTCCATCAGAGGGCTTGCCGCACAGAGCAAGGAGGTCGGGGAATATTCCAGCTCTTGGTAACTTGAGGCATTCATAGAAGGCAGGCAAACAAGTTTCCCACATGCCCTGCCTGGTGTGTGCCCAATCCCAAACCATGTCCCTGCTCCCTGGACTGTCTTGTTTCCTGGGATCCATGTGTTCTGGGGCTGGTGACTTCTGCACTGGCTCTGGGGTCTTGGTGGCATGACACTCACTGCCCTGGTCAGTACCTGGGCTCCGTGGTGCTCCACAGCTCATGGTCTTTGCCAGTCCAGGCTATGCTGGCAATGTTCAGTGCCTGGTTCTTGCAGGCCTGGTGTGACCCACAGCCCCTGTCCTCAGTCAAGAGACACTTTCACTGATGTACATGTGGAACACACACACAGATGGGCTTTTATGGCCAGACACAGTGGCTCAAGCCTGTAATCCCAGCACTCTGGGAGGCTGAAGTGGGAGGCTAAACTTGAGCTTAGGAGTTCAAGACCAGCCTGGGTAACATAGAGAGAACTCATCTCTACAAAAAAAAATTAACTGGGTATGGTGGCGCATGCCTGTAGTCCAGCTATTCAGGAGGTTGAAGAAGAAGGATGGCTTGAGCTCAGGAGGTTGGAACTGTGGTGACCCATGATTATGCCACTGTACCCCAGCCTGGGTGACAGAGAGATTCTGACTTAAAAAAAAGTTGGGAGCATCTTCATGCTTAGGGCTGGGCATGCCACTTGGTACAAGTTAGCAATATAGAACTAGAGACTCAGTAGCCACCCATCATTCAATATGCCACTTCTAGAGGTTTTATTCCCAAGTCGACCCTAAGAAAACAGAGGTAGGGAAAATATTTATATTTGAGGAAGTTATAGTCATGTTCGCAATAGTAAAACTTGGAGTCAGCAATAAAGAATTTAAACCATGACAAATCCATAATTCAAGACTTATTCATCATTTAACACGATGTTTTTGAAAAACGTATTATGATGATAAGTTGTTCGTGATAAGATAAGCAAATGGAAAGACAACAAAACAATATAAAATCACCTCAATGTTATAAACATTTGTGTGTGTGTGTCATGTATGTGTTACGCACATGCACATCAGCCTCTGGTTGGCAGCTCAAGGTCCTTCTTATTTTCTTTCTCAGGTTTTTCTGTGCTCTCCAGAATCTCTGCAATGAGCATGTAGTGTTCATAAGCACAATATACCAAACTACAAACATTAATTAACTGAACACACACAAAAGATGTCTTCATCAACCAGTCAGTCCTACCTCAGCCTTCCCTCTGCCCCCAAAGGGGCACATTCATATATTCAAATACACAACAGGACTTGTGGGAGGGGGCCGCACGTGTGCACGTGTTACTCCAGGTTGACCCCCATAATAGGCTGGGAGAGACCCGGACTTTCCTCCCATTCTACATTTGAGGATGAGCAGATCTCTCAAGGGACATCACTGGCTGCAAGGACCAGTGCACCTGCCTTCCTGCCCACCTGTCTGGGTCTCCCGTGAGGCCTTCCCATGCCTGGCTGCAAGGGGCAGATAGACACACATGAGGCAGCCACCAATTCCCACGTTACTAACGCGTGGCCCTTCCAATTATGGAAAACCCTTTGCTGGTTGGCATCTACTAGGCAGAACTTCCTATTAATGAAGTCTTCTGCTTGGCAGCCAGGCGAGGATAATTGATGTTTAAATGATAACCCCGAGGACTGTGAAACGCTAAAGTGCCTTCTGAATTATCAAAGAGAAATTAATATTCCTTCAGTGTCCCTCCAATTCATTTTTTATAGAACAGCACAAAGAGCAGAGAATTAAGATAAATGGAAAGGATTCTTAGCAAACAAAGATGATGTCAGTTATTGAATTCGAGGTTTAGAATTTCAGAATTGGACTTTAGAGAGAATCTGGTATAATTTTACCAAAGAAAAAATGACACCTGCCGTCTGCACAGCTGGATGGAAAACAAAACCTCGCCTTTCACCCTGGGGTCTCATTCCTTCTGGACCACTGACCCGTGAGGGTTTTCTGTTCATTCTTCAGAGAACTTCTGAGGTGGTGAATTTGCCCTTGGTATAGGCTGGGCCCTCGTTCCCTTGTGGGGTTCTCTGTCTCTTTCAGAGCTGTCCCACTGAGATGGAAACATGGCAGGTACCCTACAGTGGAGGAGCGTGGGGTGGGGTACAGGGACTGGATGCTCCACTCCCAGCTGTGTGGCTTTAGGTGAGTTACTCGGCTCTGTGGGGTCTCAGAGGGTTATTAGAAATACTCAATAACTCAATACTTACGGAGTGCTTAGAAAGGTGCTTGGCATAATGTCCTATCTTAGTCCAAGCATTAACTTAAAATAGAAAGCCAGGAAGAAATAGTTTACATCATTTAGGTGGGATATGATTGTCCAGTATGGGATGCCACATGGACCTAGCTGTCACCTGCACCCAAGACCTACTCACCTCCAGGTTCTTCCTCCGGAGCACTATGCTGGGTTTCCCCTGTTTCCTAGGGTCACCCAGAAGTCATCGAGGCAACATCACCCACCAGGCCATGTTGAAATCATTCCAAGTGGAGTGAGAGAAGGAGCAGCAAGCCCAATATGTCTCACCTTGGCTTGATTTCCAGATTTGACACAAATACAGAGCTCTAGAATAAGCTGCCATATTCTGAGCGCCTCAGTCCCTCACTCATACAAGGGGTTAATGATGCCTACCTTGAAGTCTTCATGTGAATTCAATGAGCTTGTGCTGGCCTTCAATCGTCACTCGAGGGGGGCACCACCCCATGCGTGCCAGAGGTTCTGAGGGCTGCAGAAAGAGTTTTCCCTGCAGATCAAGTGACACTTCCCACACTGGCCTTTTCTGTGACCCTGCAGTTCCACTCACTGAAATGATCTTTCTATTATTCTCAGTCTGGACCATCTGACCATCTGCTGCTGCTGCTTGACTCTAACGTTGTACTCCCAATTTTGCCTGGCTCTTGGAACCTCCTCTTATGAAAGGAAGGGATTGCAGAACAATAGATGTCACAACACACACTCCCAGTAGCTTCCTGGATTCAATTCTGTGACAGGATGCTCTTCTATAATTTGTTGGTGATATTTCACTCCCAGTAACTTCCTGGATTTGATTTGGTGACAGGATCTTGCTCTATCATTTATTGGGGATATTGCCTTGTGATGTATCAACACAATTTTCTGGGGGATCCCAGCCTTTACTCAAAAGGTTAAAAGATAAGTTAGCATGAAAGTTTGACCGTTCAGGGTAGTGGATGAAGGGATGTTAAGCAAAATAACCAAAAACACAGATACAAGGGCTGATTAATCAGACATCCAATGAATATAACTAAACTGCTTTATATTTATATTCCTAAGTGTTGCTCATTGTGTTACAGAAGGTAGCATAGCTCTAGGAAACTCAGAGAAGGGGCAGACATTTTATAGAAAAAGAAGGACCAGGAAACTGCACACACATTGACCAGGTCAGTGTGTGCTCTGAGCTCCTTGATACCCTAGCCAGCCCAGGGTTTGATTTTTGTAATCACCTCCCTACCACAGGGATGGATGTGGGAAGCGTGCAGATATCAGGGTAAAATCACTTTTGTCAGACCATGACAAAACAGGGCCAGGAAGACCCAAAGAGAAGAGCTCATGCTCACAAGTCTAAGACAAGAACTGTTTCCAGGGACTTTCTAAAACTCTTTTGTGTCCTTTACATGTCTCCTGCTTTGATAAGGTTTATTGCTAGATGTTCTACAAGACTGCAGTAATTCAGATAAGATGTCCTCAGAAGGACATATGCCCGGTAATGGTATCCGCACCAATGAACTGACAACAACTGTCCTTGAACCCCGAGAACCAATGAACACTGTTTCTAAGCATATTATATAAATGTCTCTTTTGCTAATAAAATCCTCCCTTACCCTTCCCTCACTGATTGCACTGTGTGACTGGCCATGTCATGTATTCTAGATCATAACCTTATTTCTATTCCCAAGTCAGCCCGACATATTTAGAGATACTTTCCTCTAGTGTCCCTTTCCTTGTGTTGATGAATGGATGGGTGGAAGGACAGATAAATGGGATGTATGAATAGATAGGGAGATGGGTGGATGGGTGTGTGGGTGGATGGATGGGTGGTTGCATTGATGAATGGATGGGTGGGTGGGTGAGTGAATGAAAGGAGAGACCCATATATCTACTTTGTGTGATGTGCCACATCTGGTGCTACCTCATGTCCACAATAGCCTCCCTTATCTGTGGTTTCACTTTTCATGGTGTCAGTTACTTGCATTTTCCTGTGGTCCAAAATACTGTATTAAGTTTAAAAAATGCAGATAATTCATAAGTTGTAACTTGTGCACCATTCTGAGTACTGTGATGAAAACTTGCACTCTCCTGTTCCATCCTGTCTGGGTTGTAATGTGTCCCTTTGCCCAGAGAATTCATGCTGTAGATGCCCACTGCCCCTTCTTCACTTTGTACCCACCTTGGTTAGCAGATCAACTAGCAATCAGTTAGCAGACTGGATACAACACTGTAGTGTCGCAGTACATGTGTTCGATTAACCCTTATTTTACTTCATAATGACTCCAAAGAGCGAGAGTAGCGTGTCCATTACAAATTAAGCCTCATCATATATATATATGTATAGAAAAAGATGTCATCTATGCAAGTGCCATGCACAGTTTCGAGCATCCACTGGCGTCTTGGAGTGCATCCCCAGGGAGTGGGAGGGTTACTTCACTCTTCTTGAGGTTCAATCAAATTGTATGTGTGTTGATTGTTCACTCCTTTTACTGCACAATATGGCAAGCTGACTTTTTAAACCATGGACTTGTTATGTAAGGCAGCATTTAAGCAGGTTCTATATAGATGCAAATCCACTTGACACAAGTTACAACTCAAATAGGTCCTCAACTATGGGAGCGACCAGTCACAGTCATGTGAGTGATGTCTTACTAATATTCAGCACTTTCTTCTTAACTGTACCAGGGACTGGCACAGAGGAGGTGCCCAGGGCCACTTGTTGAATCAGTGACTGGTCTGTGAGTGTCAGAGCCTTGTGTCACACGTGTGCCAGACATGGGGGCCTGTCCTAGCATTTGAGGATGAGTGCATAAAGGAAGCTGAGTGTACAGGCACAGTACCCAGGGGAGTGGTCTCTGTTTAAGTTTCAGATGCTCTAGGCATCAGAGGACTTAATCAGGCTACCAGAGAAAACAGCAGCAAACCCTGGCCAGAACAACTCTCCAAGGGCCTCAAGAGGGCCTGGGGAATATGACTGCAAGTACTGAAAGATCATTTTTCACAAAAAAATATTTCAAAGGTAAAAAAGAGTCCGAGACCAAAGTTTCAAGATCACCAAGATGAATTTCCTGCAGGAATTTCATTCACGAGGCATCTCAAGGACCATAAGTATGTTTTGTCATTGTGAAAAAATAATTCAGAAACTAGTTTATCAACCAGCAAAACATATAAACAAACAAGCGAATTCAAAATCTCAGTGCTTTTCCTCAGGTCCACATGCTCCATGTGCTCCAGAGTTGTCAGTCACGTGTGTCGGTGGTGCCAAGATATACCACCCATAAAACTAGAAGGTGGAAACAAAGAATGAACATAAATTCTCCAGGACAAGCAGAGGACGTGGGTGCCGTGTTCTTACGCTATTGCCTCCAGCTCCTGACCCTGATCAAGGGACAGCTGATCCCAGCTGAGTCCCAGCGAAGCCTCTTACCTGATTCATGCATCGCTACTCCCAATTCGTGTTGTGACAATTTCTGCCCTGGAAAAATGTCTGAACTGATTAAAATAGGACAACCTCCTGTGCCTCCCTAAGCTCAGCTCAGTGCTGCTAGCCAGAATGACAAGGCTTAGGGGGACATGTCTGTGCAGGTGCCTCCTTCTAGGTGGGGACCTGTGTGTACAGAAGCTGAAGCCCCAGGACTCCAGTGAAAGTTGTGGATGCCATTGCTGTTACATGGAAGCGGGGCTCATGCAGGGCTGTCCTTGGAGGCCCATGGGAGAGACATCTCAGACTTGGGGTATCGTGACTGTAGCCATGCCCAGCCATGCAAGGGGTCTGCTTACTGCCCCTCCTCAGTTGTCTTTTTCAGGTCTTACCCCTCTTCCCCTCTCCCCATCTCCACAGGCACACGCAGACCCAGACATTTCTCAGAACTCACCTGATCTCGGCAAGGTCCTCTCACCACCTGTCCCACCCACAGCCACATGTGCTGTGCCAAAGGTGAGCTTGCCAATGTGCCCATTGGACTCTGCTTGTCAGATTAGTCTTTGGTGGCTCCAGGTGTCTTCAGGATATGTTTAAACCTGTTATCAGAACAAAAGGGTTACTTTTAAATCTGACCCCATTTCAACTTCATGACTCTGCTCTGCCCCACTGGAATCCCAAATTCTTATGACTCTGAGCTGAGAACTGTCTTTCTCTGT
>NW_007037851.1:195965-196705 GCF_000164805.1 Carlito syrichta
TCAGTATTATAGACTCTAGTTCCATCCAGGTTGCTGCGAAATTCATGATTTTGTTCTTTTTTATGGCTGCGTAGTATTCCATCGTGTATATGTACCACATTTTTTAATCCAGATCTCTTTTGATGGGCAGCATGGTTGCTTCCATGTTCTTGCTATTGTGAACAACGCTGCGATAAACATACGTGTGCAGGTATCTTTTTTATAGAGTGATTTGTGTTCTTCAGGGTATATTCCCAGTAGGGGGATTGCAGGGTCATATGGAAGGTCAATTTTTAGAGCTTTTAGGAATCGCCACACTGCTTTCCACAGAGGTTGCACTAGTTTACACTCCCACCAACAGTGCAGAAGTGTTCCCTTTCATCACACCCTCTCCAGCGGCTGTTATTTTTTGAGTTGTTGATAATTGCCATTCTGACTGGAGTTAGGTGGTATCTCAGTGTGGTTTTGATTTGCATCTCCCTGATGATTAGTGAGGTTGAGCATTTCTTTATGTGTTTGTTGGCTGCTCAAATGTCTTCTTTTGTGAAGTGTCTATTCATATCTTTTGCCCATTTTATAATGGGGTTGTTTGTTTTCTTCTTTTCAGTGTGCTTCAGCTCCTTGTAGATCCAGGATGTTAAGCCTTTGTCAGACCTAGAGTTGCCAAATACTTTTTCCCAGTCTGCAGGCTCTCTCCCTGCTCTCTTGATGGTTCCTTTGGCTTTGCAGAAGCTTGTCAGTTTAATAAGGTCCCATTTGTC
>NW_007037852.1:0-812 GCF_000164805.1 Carlito syrichta
AAATTTTGTCATACAGTGTGAAAAGTGCCTTGCCTATTCAGTCAATAATAAACTACAATAGAGGAGGGATGATATCGATAGGAAGGTTTATCCACATGTAGCTGACTTGCATCACTACGGGTGCATGGTGGTCTGATGGCAGTTAGGAAGGAAAGCAGGGTCCAATTTTGAAACTTGAAGACTCACCTGAGGGAATGATAGAGTCAGGCCCTGCACAATGTCAAGTCTACACCATGTCAAGTCTGGTGGGCAGTGGTGTGAGGGTGAAAATCTGGATGCTAAGGTCTCCATACTTCTCTTGTGGAGCCCACCAGGAATAAGGTTACCAAGCTCAACAGTGCTCCACATAGATGAAATTTGGGAAAAGGCTGCCTGAGATAATGTATTACAGCAGGTAGAGAAGAGGTGATCAAATTTATAGGTTGGAAGAACTACCTCACATTCCCGTTTGGTGGAAATGTTTCCAGGGACTTCAAATATAAATTTACATGGTTTACTCACTTTGAACTAACACACAATTAACGATAGGAACTGTCTTTCAGGTTCTTGCCCACTCATAAGGCAAGCAATTTCTCTACTTCACAGATTTAGAGACATGATCTCCTACAAGGTTTGCTTCTAAGCAAACCACAAACTGCCAATCTCTACAATCCTCAAATTCTCCAACTTTAGTTAGCACTCATGAGAGTCAGTTGGCTGTAGAGACAGAAAGTGAGAGCCTTTCTGGGAAAAAGACAAAAGCCCCCAAATGACAAGAGAGCTTTCCAGAATGAGAAACCATAGTTGGGTTTGGGCTCAACCCAGGCCTCTGC
>NW_007037853.1:0-801 GCF_000164805.1 Carlito syrichta
AGAGTGAGACAACGACTCAAAAAAAAAAAAAGAGTAACCCGTATCTTCAAGTGGTGAGAAGTCATTGAGAAATTTTAAGCAATAAAGTCGTTTGCTTAGACTTGTGTTTTCGAACGATCACTCTAGAAGCAGTGGGGAGGACAAAGAGACTAATGAAGATTAGATATAGAAAAGCCAGTTGGGAATCTGAGCAGTCAGGAAGTTCTAAGGCCTTCATTGAGGCACTGGCAATGGGAATGAAGAGAAGGTAGTCTGAGGAGAGTCTAAGTAGAAGATACAGGACTTGGTAACTGGTTGGGGTAGGTAATAGATGGGAGGAGGCTTAGCTGGAGGACTGGAGAGCTCGTGATACAACTTCCTGCTTAATAAATACAGATTTTACTGAAAAGATGAGTTGAGTTTTGGACGTGTTGATCTTGAGGTGACTATATGATATTCAAGTGGAGATATTCAGTGGGACACTGAATATAATGTTCTGGGGTTCATGATTTCTAAGATAGAGATAGAAAATGTGTTGGGATGTCCACAGGATCAATCAGACAAAATGTGTAGCTAGAGAAGAGACTATGCCTAATGACACAGCACTGGGAAAGAACATTTCTGTGAAGAACAGAGGGAAAATGCTATATACCTCATATTTGCCTATGTGATAAATAGAATGAATAAACAGACACTGATAACAAGCCAACCCAATAGGTCAGCCCTGAAGCATAACAGAAAGACCTCCTGAGGCAGTGGTAGATGAAAGGACAAACCAAGAGTGGGAAGCCATTTTTCATCTTGTTCTTAAACCCTGACACA
>NW_007037854.1:0-1140 GCF_000164805.1 Carlito syrichta
CCCGCGCCGGGTGGGCAGGACAGTCTCTGTCGCAGGAGCGGTGGCAGCGATCCCAGCAGATCTTCCTTGAAGCGGTGTGATGTGGATCTCCTCCGGCCGGGTTGTGATGAGCTACCCGTGCCAGAGGCCGCGGCGGGCGCGGCGGCGGCGACGGCGGCGGCGGCGGCGGCGGGAGCGCTGGTGGGGGGAGGGGCTGCGGCAGCAGCGGGAGAGGACGATGCAGTAAAAATGTCCAGTCTTTGCGATGTTCCAGTGATAGCGATGGCCGAGCTCTGTTTGAGGAGTAGGCTGCGATGCTGGGGTCCCCAGCCTCCCGGGGGCGAGAGTCAGAGACCCACTGCAGATCTCCCTTGCAGAGGGCTTCAGACACCGGGTTGCCAGGTCGCCATCTTGCCCCGCCCGGGAGTTTGTTAAAAATGCAAAATCTCAGACTCTTCCAGAACTACTGAGTTAGAAACTGTAGTTTAACAAACTTCTTCAGGTGATATTGATGCATTCTAAAGATTGTGAATTACTAAATTATTACACAGAGATGATGCCCTTGATTTGTATTTTTGCCACAAGATTATATATTTTCAAATTTTATTTTTGTTAGAGAGATTGGATGTCCTGATGAACTATGCATTCTCTTTCACTTTGTAATCATAATAGGTGGAGAAGTAAATGACACTTTGGGTCAGGTTCTTACGGACCTTGGGTGCCTTCCAGTTCAGAGGCTCTAAGAGATGAAACATTTCCATTTGGTTGAGAAGATCCTCATTGTTTTGCTTCAAAAATTCAGTAGTTCTGAAATATCTATCTGCAAAACCTATAACAGCCTGCTGAAATAGCTTGCTTGACATGAGTAAGTAACTCCATTTTGTAACAGCTCTCCCATCTTAGCCTAGCGATAACTCCCTTATGTAACCTCGTAATCATACTGCACACCCACATTCCTGTGCCCCTCAGTGATTGGAAACTCCCTAGTTGCATAAATTCTATAACCATCCATACCCATTACTACCCCTTGCTAATCATATGGGTTGCCAAGAAATATCAATCAAATTATACAGCTTATGTAATGTTTACCTTTAAAAAACCCACTACTCACTCTGTTTGGGCCCAAGAGTTATTTGGGATACTAGTCTGCTCTCGGTCACC
>NW_007037856.1:0-1375 GCF_000164805.1 Carlito syrichta
CCGGCGCAAAGGGCCGATGGGCAGGGGAGCAGCGGACGTGGGGAGGCCTGGGCCGGTCCAGGCCGGACTCTGCTCCAGCCGCACGGGCCGCTCCGCCGGGCCGGGCCGGCCCCAGGGCCTTTGCACGGGCTGTGGCCGCTGCCTGCCAGCCTCTGCCCCGACCCAGCGTGGCGATTTCTGCACATCGGCCCTCTCGGTGCCTCGCTCGCAGGAGGTGCTCACTCATTGCTCAATGAGTGACTCATGCGACCTTGAAGGGCAGTTCGGGCTCCGGAAAGGTGGCTGCGGCCCGAGTCACCCTTCAGTGCCCCGTATCGGGGCGCACGAGCGGCGGCGAGGCTGTGACCCCGCAGGACGGTGCCGGTTTTAAGACCGAAGGGGCCCGCAGCGAGGGCCGGTGGGCTTCACTGGGGGGCGGGGCTTTTCTCCCTTTCGCGCTCTCATTGGTCGACACGTCTCCATGCCGACTCCTGATAGGTCGTCCTGCAAGGCAGCCGTCCCTGATTGGCCGCCGCCCTCCGGAGGCCGTGCCCTCCGCGGGATTCCGCCATTAGTCCTGGCGCCCGTTCTGGGTCGCCTTCTGTTTTCCCGGCGGTGCCCGCGGGGCCGAGGCGGTGGCCGCCGCCCAGGCATGCGGGCGTGCCGCTCTCGGATTCTGCAACCGTGGCATGCCCTGGGCACCTTCTGGCGGTTCCCGGAACCCTGGCGGGGCCCTCCCCAAGCCTCCCCAGGTGTGTCCAGGGTCGCGCCCCGCGCGGGCGCCCGCGGCCGGCTCCACCCCGCTCGCTGTGCTGTGTGACCCTGGCCTAGTCGCTGTCCCTCTCTGAGCCTTCGTCTCTCGCTTCTGCTAGACAGGTCACCGTGAAGCAATGGCTGGCGACAGGACGAGTCTGCCGCCCCAGGGGACATTTGGCAACGTGTGGGGACATTTTGGTTGTCACGACTGGGGTGGGGGGTGGGAGGTGCCCTCTCCTCTGAAAAACAGGCAGCTAGAGCCCCGAAGCCCTTGTGGTGCACAGAGCACACCCCTGACTGTTGGTGGTTCCCAACATGCCAATACCAGTCCCTTTTTGCTCTGAGTGCACCCTCATCGCCTTGGGTGGGCAGTGAACACAGTACTGCGGGTGTCTCCCTGCTGAAGCTCATCCTACAAGCCATGTGAGGGAAGTGCCCCAGGAAGGGTGGCCAGCTGGGTTGCATGGTGCACATGGGTCTTGCAAGTCAAGGACTGAGGGCTTGGGCAACATGGATGACTTGTCAAGAGAGTACTTGGCGAAGTGAAGGAGGCAAAAGCCCAGTTGGAGAAAGTTCCATAGAGAATGGGAAGAGAGGAATTGTAGACCAATGGGAAGAAGCAACTCTAGAGGGAAAAATG
>NW_007037856.1:1552-2248 GCF_000164805.1 Carlito syrichta
GCAATCCTCCTGCCTCGGCCTCCCGTGTGGCTGGGACTGCAGGCCCCGCCACCACGCCCGGTTCATTTTTGTGGGTTTTTTTTTGTAGAGGCGGAGTCTCACTATGTTGCCCAGGCTGGTCTGGAACTCCTGGCCTCAAGCGAGCCTCCCGCTCCGGCCTCCGGAAGCACCAGGGGTCCAGGAGCGCATGGCGTCCTGGCCTCTGGGGGCCTCCAGCTGGGGCTGGACTCGAGTCTGGTTGGGCCCCGGGCCTCGGCCTCCACAAGGAGATCAGAAAGGACTCCCGCCCGGCCCCTCTGTCTCCTCTCCCTTCAGATGGGGAAACTGAGGCTGGGGCCTCCCCGGCAGGCGACGGGCCCAGCTCAGGGCATTTCGCGGGTGAGCCTCTGCCTCGGACAAGCTGCCTCGGTTTTCCGGGCCTCCATTCCCTGTCTGTCCCGGGGGGCCCTGCCTGTCGCGGGGGGCCCCCCCCGCGAAGGCCTTGGAACCCCCGCCCCACGGAGCTAGCAGGCCGCCCGCCCCGGCCCGCCCCCGGCAGTCAGGCCTGCAGGGGTTCAAATCCCGGTTCTGCCGCTCGCATCAAAAGTTAGCCGGGCGTGGTGGTGCGTGCCTGTGGTTCCAGCTCCTGGGAAGGCGGAGGCGGGAGGGTCGCCGGAGCCCAGCGGGTCGAGGCTGCGGTGGCCGGGAGCGGCCACT
>NW_007037856.1:3049-3841 GCF_000164805.1 Carlito syrichta
AGGCCGGGAAGGGAGGCCGGGCTGGGCGAAGGAGCCGGACCCCATCGCCACGGGAGACCTAAAAAGGAGCCGGCCTGCGAGGCCCAGGCAGGAGGATCGCTCGAGGCCAGGAGTTCGAGGCCAGGCTGGGTGATAGAGCCAGACCCCGCGGCTACAAGATGAAAATGGAAAACATCAGCCGGGCTCGGCGGCTCAGCCTGTCATCCCGCGCCTTGGGAGGCCGAGGTGAGTGGATGGCCCGAGCCTGCGGGTTCGAGACCCGCCTGGGCAACTTGGCGAGACCTCATCTCTACAATAAAATCAAAAAATTAGCGGGGCGTGGTAGCACGCGCCTGGAGTTCCAGCTACTCGGAAGGCTGAGGCGGAAGGATCGCCAGAGCCCAGCAGGTCGAGGCTGCGGTGGCCGGGAGCGGCCGCTGCCCTCCAGCCTGGGTGACGGAGTGAGACGCCAACTCCAAAAAAAAAAAGTAAAAAATACCCGAGTGAGCTGGGGGGGGGCGGTGATGTGCCCACCTGTGGCCCCAGCTGCTGGGGAGACCGAGGGGGAGGATGACAGGAGTCCAGGATTTTGATATCAGCCTGGGCAGCATAGTGAGACCCCATTCCTTTCTTTCCTTCTTTCTTTCTCTCTCTCTCTCTCTGTTTCTTTCTTTCTTTCTTGTTTTTGACTTGAAGTCTCATTCTTCCGCCTCAGCCTTCCGAGTAGCCAGAACTACAGGCGCGCGCTACCACGCCCGGCTGATTTTTTTATTTGTTGTAGAGATGAGGTCTCGCCAAGTTGCCCAGGCGGGT
>NW_007037857.1:0-792 GCF_000164805.1 Carlito syrichta
AGGCTGGTCCTAGGGTGCTTCTTAGAGTTCTACCCAACAGAAGATACTCCTGACAAGGGAGCCCAGAGCCCTGGGCTTCAGGCCCTGTGGGAAGTCCTGGCCGAGGCCCAATACCTCTAGACCACACATACCTGTAGAGGGAACAGAGGGGGCCAGGGTGTGGATTTCTCTCACTGTGAAATCAATGTTCCGGTGACAATGCCCAGTCTGTCTGCTCCCCCTAGTGGCCAGTTCCTAGCAACCCAGCGTGGTGCAGGGCTTCCAGGTGCTCCAGGGAAGGAACACTCCTTCCCACAGTCTCTCCGGCAGCCCAGGAAGCAGGCAGGGGCCGAGCCCCAGCGTGCCAGGGCCCGAGCCCCAGCGTGCCAGGGCTTGGATGTGGATGCCCTCATCTCCTCCTCCCTTCAGGCCCGAGGTGCCTTTTCAGAGCCCAGGCACAGCCCTCCTCAGGCCTGGGCTGCGAGGAGGTGTCATTCAGCACAAGGCAGGGAAGGGGAGTCAAGGACATTTATTTCACATTCACACAGCTGTACATTTTCTATAAATAACACGGAGCTGAACTATTTACAGTATCTCTTGCTCAGGGCCAGAAGGTTCGGCCTGCAGACACAGACATATAGGCTAAGCCAGTCTTGTCGCACCCCTCCCTGATCCTTGGGCAGAGCAGCCAGCGGTCCTTGGAACTCTACCCACCCCGACCACTCTGTCCTCTCATGCCAGAGGCTCGTAGGCCGGGGAGAAATCACTGCCCCACTGCGGTGACGGAGGCCAAGGCAGGTGGCAGCAAAGCTC
>NW_007037858.1:0-789 GCF_000164805.1 Carlito syrichta
AGACTCCAACTCAAAAAAACAATAAAATAAAATAAAAATAAAACGTTTTCTAAGATTCTGCAAGCCAAGAAAAAAAAAAGAGATATGGAAGTGGAGAGGTTCTTGACCTTGTGTTCACACAGCAGTAGTGTCTGAGAGATATTCTGAAAGCATGCCCTCCATTTTTAACCACCGTGCATTATCTGTTCAAAACATAAACAAACTCAAGATTTTCTCAACTCTGGATCCAGGACCTACCCCAGCACCACTCTTCAGTATAGTCTCTCAAAAGAGCAGAGCAGTTCACCAGCCCATCTGACATCCAGGGATTCTTCTCTTCATCTTGTCTTCACTCTGGGACTTCCCACAGCAACGTGTCCCATCCTGTGGTCTGGATTCTGTCTCTCACACTGTCCAGGTTCAGCTGTGTCTACTACCCACCCCACCCCCGTCTTCTCAACTACCAACTCCAGGGCCCTTCCCGTGAAGCTGTTCTGAGTTCCTTTTCCCAGATCAAGCACAACCTGGCTCGGTCTGGCATCCCTTGGGATTCATGGCCTTTGTCATTATCCTAAAATAAACCTAAAGCACAAAACCAGGACCTCTCAGATTTCAGCTTTTCCTCTCAGACCTCTGAGCTCTGTCACTGCCCGGCTGCATGGAGGGTGACAAAGGGAGCATTCAGGGGCCTCTGAGGCACGGTAACACAAGGCACAGCAAGCACGGAGTCCCTCGGGAGAAGCCGACCTGTTTTTGAGTCTGAAATGGAATTAGTACAGCGTGGGCTGAAAGAACCTCTGCACTCCACCC
>NW_007037859.1:0-1414 GCF_000164805.1 Carlito syrichta
GACCAAAGTGAGGCCCAAACTTTACCTGTACAATGACCATTTGTATACTAACCCTGAATTATGCCTCCCATCTTTAAAATTAAAAAAAATTTTTTTTTAAAAAGAAGGAAAATAAAAGCTTTTCCAACCCTTCCCTGAAACAGCCCTATGATAAATCTCCCTGGGGCCAAGGGGGTTCAAGGGTTCAAGTTGATTTAATTAAGTAGAGAGATATGATACTCAAAAGCAGTCCTTAAAAGTTCCTTAATGTCTTAGAATTCAGGCAGCAATCTCGGAATCATGGACAGGGGCGCTGAAAGTGACCTTGCCAACACATAGACTTTCTCAGCCTTCTTTGGACAGATGAGGACGCTGAAGCCACAGAGTGAAGTCATTCGCCAAAGGTCACAGGACAAGTAATCAACACAATCAGCACTCACTTCAAGTCTCCTAATTCCTAATGTTCTGTCCCTCCAACTCTCAAGATTAATAACAGAAAAAGCAAATTCCCAGATGACAAGTTGCAGAGAATCCAACACACCTTCACATCCCCTGGCCCAGCCTCACATTTTTGGTCAGATTTCTGAGACTGGCACTGAACATGAGAGTCAGACAGAGCTGGACAGGTACGAGTCAGGCTAAGAGGATGTTTTCAACTCTGGAAATCTCCAAACTATTCTTCACATTAAATATCACTGGTGGTGACATACCAAGTTTTGTTGCTCTAATACAAGGGGGGAATCAGAAAAAACAGGAATTATTTTTTGGAGGGTGGGCCCTGTTGGGAGCCAACATATGTAACCACACAGCTGAGGCCTATGAAGGCCTATTCAGAAGGTCGCCTCGGAGACGAGGATATAACATCAAGTGTGTACATATGAATAGTAACCAGTGTATTATAAGACAACAGAATTTTCAATATTAGGAAGTGACAGTCTAAAATAAAATCTTATTATATCCTATGAAAAATGCACAGCAGAATTATTTTATATCTCTTTTTCTTTCTAAACTGTTTTTCTTCTTAAGATTTTTTAGCTGTTATTTCCTGGTAAATTGATTGATTAGCTTTTGTTCCAGTATGTAGTTTCATTTGGGGTTATGATTAGACGTTATAACTGTGATAATAGTTGTATTATGTTGCTTTTGGTCAAGCAGAACGTTCTTGGTTTTTGTACGTGCAGTAACTTTCAGCTTGCTTCAGTCCCCGGCTGTCGTTATGGCAACTGTGCAGTTCATTGTTTTAAGTGGCATGGCAGGTTTTGAGACGTAGGTAGTTTCCATGTAATAGGCAATCAGATTTAGGTTTTAGGTTAAAATGTCATTGAATTAAGTTTTATAGAACATAGAGTAAGTTCATAATTTTTATACTTATTAGTACTAATGATAAGGTTTGTAATAGATTATAGTAGGATAATAGTTGTTAGAATTGGACATG
>NW_007037860.1:0-1143 GCF_000164805.1 Carlito syrichta
GGGAGTGCAGAGGCCGCTCCCGGCCACCGCAGCCTCGCCTGCTGGGCTCCGGCAATCCTTCTGCCTCAGCCTTCCGAGTAGCCGGAATTACAGGCGTGTGCTACCACGCCCGGCTGATTTTTTTGTTTGTTTTTTTGAGTCGGAGTCTCACTCTGTTGCCCAGACTGGAGTGCAGTGGCCGCTCCCGGCCACCGCAGCCTCGGCCTGCTGGGCTCCGGCGATCCTTCCGCCTCAGCCTTCCGAGTAGCCGGAATTACAGGCATGCGCCACCACGCCTGGCTGATTTTTTTTTTTTATTTATTGTAGAGATGAGGTCTCGCTGCCCAGGCGGTTCTTGAACCCGCGGGCTCAGGCAATCCACTCACCTCAGCCTCCCAAAGGCGTGGGATTACAGGCTGAGCCACCGAGCCCGGCTTTTTCTTTTTCTTTTTCTTTTTCTTTTTCTTTTTCTTTTTCTTTTTCTTTTCAGACCAGAACATTTATTGTATGACTATTGAAATTCTTAAGATGAACTGGATGCTGCAACAGCTGCCCTCTTGGGTTTAGATGTTGTTCCTTCATGGAATCCATGTCTGAATCTGCGGTATACAGTTGTTGGGGGCCTCAGCCAACCAGTCCTGGTAGTATTTCATCTTTTAGCCCCAGCACTCCAGTTATACTTTCTCTTGCACTTGGCAGGGTAGCCATGTTTGCCACAAGTCGACTTCTGAAGGTGGCAGGCCTTAGAGCCACAGCAGCAGCACAGCGTTTGCATCTTCCTGTGACACTTTCTGAACGATGATACTCCCTTCATCATCTCGCTTCTGTGGCCAAGACCAGAGAGCCATTTCTTTTTTTAAAAAAGTTTTTAAAATGATATAACCTGTATAGGGCATTTTTACCATGAATGGAACTCATACACCTGGGAGTTGTCCTGGGAGAGTAAGTGAATGGTGAGTGATTGTGAAGGCCTAGGATTTACTGTGCACTACTGTAGACTTCTTAATCAATTATACACTTAAACCACATTTAATTCATTTTAAAAAATTTTTTTCAGTAATAAATTAACCTTAGCTTACTGTAACTTTTATTTTATAAACTTAAATTTTTAAAAACTTTTGGACTCTTATGTAATATCACTCAGCTTAAAACACAAATACAAAA
>NW_007037861.1:0-776 GCF_000164805.1 Carlito syrichta
GAGAGCTGGCCTGAGAACCCACCGGGCAGAGTGTGGGCTTGCTGTGTGACCTCGGCAAGCGGCTTTCCCATGCTGGCCTCAGTTTGCACATATGTAAAACAGGATCCCCGTGGCTGCCTCCTAGGGTTATTAGGAAGATAGTCAGCCCTCCTGATGTGCTTAAAGCAGTACTCCAGCGTTTCTTGTTGATGTCATCCTCAGTATTATTTTCCTAACAAGAACCTAGTGACTGGGGGCTACCATACCCATCTGACTGAACACGACGCTGAGGCAAACAGGTTAAGCTCCCCGGCCAGATCCCCACAGCCGGCAGGTGGCAGAGGCGGGATCCGAACGAGAGGCTCGGCATCCATACTCCCAGGAGACTCCGGGGCCAGGGAGGCGGGCTTCTGGGTCCCCAGCCTTCAGCAGCGATCCCTGTTTCCGCTCCCCAGACATCAACGAGTGTGCCGAGGCCCAGGCCACCTCCCCGCTCTGCGTCAACGCGCGCTGCGTCAACACGGATGGCTCTTTCCGCTGCATCTGCCGCCCGGGGTTCGCACCCACGCACCAGCCACACCACTGCGCTCCCGCGAGGCCCCGAGCCTGAGCCCGGCCCGCTCGCGCCCGCCAGGCCCTGTGCGCGCACCCTGCGGCCGCCCGTGTGCGAGTGCACGGGCCGCCCGACCGATGGAGGGGAGGGACCGACAGACACGCCAGGAAGCCAGACGCCGTCACCCCGGCCACCCCCAGCGCCCGGCCCGTGGCCCCCTTCACGGCCTCTCCCCTTTATAAAA
>NW_007037862.1:0-775 GCF_000164805.1 Carlito syrichta
AGGTACCCTGTGCGTCTTCGCGATTTTCTTCTTTCCATTTGACAGAGGAGCAAACCCAGGCTCAGAGAGGCTGAGTGGCCTGCCTGAGGCCACAGAGCCAGTGAGCAGAGGACTAGGGCCTTGAACCTGACTTACCTGCCTCCTTGAGCCCCCCCCCAGGAAGCAGGAAAGGGCTGGTTGTGGTTTTCTGGTCCCCAAGCTGCCACACTCCTCCTTTGGGGACAGCTGAGCCTCGTAGCTTCCACCCCCACCCGATCAGTTATCTCTCCCACAGATGAGAAGCTGCTTGACATTTCCTCGTCCTGAGCAGCAACAGAGGTGGGGGGATGAGTCACAGGAGGGGGCAGTCTCAGGGGTGGAGTGGGGGAAGGAGGTGTGGTCAATGCCCCCAGCAGGAGGGGAACAGGGAGGCCTTTCTGGAAATTCCCGCTGCTGCTTCCTCCAGTCCCGAGGCTGTGCTCAATGGGGCCGCCAGGGGTGGGGGAGAAGGCCCCAGAGACCCCTCCCCGGGCAGGTGCACAGAGAAGGAAGCTCTGGAGGAAGAGAGGAGAGGCCAGGAAGGAGTTATGAAAGCCCAGCTCCTTGACTCACTCCCGGAGTCCTGGATGGAGGCCCCTCTGCCTGACAGTCTCACCCCAGAGCTACCCAGCCGCGCTTAGGAAGAACCAGCACCCCAGCCCTCCCCTCCCCTCCTCCTTCCCAGCTACCTAAACACAGCCTCAGGTACAATAACTTCCGAATGCTGGCCCCATCCGCATGCTAAGGGCCTCTCGGC
>NW_007037863.1:0-833 GCF_000164805.1 Carlito syrichta
ATCAGACAAATCTCTCTGTCTCTGGTTCTGACTCTTTAGAACTCCATATTAATTATGGTGATTTAATATTAGATATCAAGTTAAAAATTCATAGATTTATCCATTTTGGATTTCTATCCATCAACATCACCATTTAATCCAATTCTTCTTTTAGGTTGCTACTGTGGTAGTCTGAATACCAAAAACAATATATAACAAAGGTAAAAATTACTGCATTTCTGAAGTTATTTCTCTCATATATTAATTAATGTACATAGTTCCTTAACATTTAATACTAAATGTCATATAAGTGGAGCTTTTAACCATAATTCTAAGTCCACCTTAGTATGCACAGTTACAAGTTACAAATTAATTATTAAATATGACTTAATAAAAATAATAGATTATCAGGTAGATAATATGTAAGTTAGAAAGTTGGTGATGTACGATTCAGATTCAGTAAGTATGTCTTTATTGGTATATGCACAAAATAATTTATGCTGTGTCTCACACTTTAAAATTATTTTAACATTTTCTGTACTATAAGCTTCATTATTTTCATTCCCTATATTAGAAGGGCAGAGAAACTGAATTATCTGTCTACATTTGAATTTTTTTAGTTAGAGTCAGAATTTAAACTCAAGAACTTTAATGCTCAAGGTTAAATTTTTTTAAATATTACCTCTAAAAATAATAAAGAATACTGAGACATCATCCTGACTTAAGCATCATTTAAGTAACAAGAGATCACCTAAATATACACAACCAAAAGAAAATAATTTGAATTATCTGAAAAACTGAGCTCAAAGAAGAGTTAAAGTTTATATAACTTGCCAAACAATTAAAGAGTTGAA
>NW_007037864.1:0-763 GCF_000164805.1 Carlito syrichta
AACAAAAAATTTTCCAGACCTTCACTCACTCACACGGGACTTGCATAGTCTGACTGGCTCGGCCGCCATCTGCCCGACCTCCTCCAGTATAGTTTAAATCTTTTAAAAATTGTTACAACTTATCTTGTGACTTAACATACACTAGGTCCTGGAGAAAGATCTGAGTGCCCTTGAGAAAAATGCTTATCCACCTGCTGTTGTGTGGAATATTTTGTGTATACCTGTCAGGTTCATTTGGTTTATTGTGTTATTTAAATCTATTGTTTCTTTATTGATTTTCTGTCTGGATGATCTATCCATTTTGGAAAATGGTATTGTAGTCTCCTTCTATTGTTGTATTTTTGTCTATTCAGTTTTATCAACATTTACTTTATATATTTAGATGCTCTAATGTTGGGTGCATATATAATTATAATTGTTATACATTCCTGTTGAATGGACCCTTTTATTTTTATAAAATATCTCTTTTCATATTTTGTAATGGTTTTATATTTAAGGTCTATTTTATCTAAGTACAGCTACTCCTGTTTTTTTGGTTACTATTTGCCAGAAATACTTTTTCCATCCTTTCATTTTCAGCCTACTTGTGTCCTTAAATCTAAAGCGAGTTTCTGTCTTTTTTTTTTAAATCACAAGTTAGCAGACTAACAAATCACCTAAGGGAGTTAAAGCAAATTTCTTATAGACAGCATAAATTTGGGTCTTATTATTATTATTATTATTATTTTGAGTTGTAGTCTCACTCTGTCGCCCAGACTGGAGT
>NW_007037865.1:0-1148 GCF_000164805.1 Carlito syrichta
ATCATATCAATACATGCTGAAACAGCATATAATAAAATTTAGCAGCCAATACTATTGAAACTTGTAAAACAATAGGAAGCATCAACTAGATTTGATTATAATCATTTGCCTAATAAAAACAAGTATATTTTGAATCCAGTGGTTTTCCACATCAGTGTAACATTAAAATTCTTTTGGTAGTTTTACAAAATACCACTGCTGAGAAGCCAGTAACAGATTGTGTCAAAAATTTTAAGGATAGCATTTTTTTAAAGCACCTCAGGTAATTAAATATACAACAAAATTGAAACCCAGTATAGAAATAATGAATGTCTAAAGATAATCTTAAAAAAATGAAAATATAGCAGGGGCATATATCCTTAATTTTGGTTAAGACTCATACAAAGAGAAAGAATGAAACAAAAAAATTCATAAGGTGGTCAGATGAGATAAACATACAAAAAATAATAATGTACCTAATACTAGCCATATGGAATGACTCTTTGAAGGAGAGCTGACCAAATGGAAAATAATCTTGTACAATGTTACTAGGAGAGGAAGAAGGAAGACACTGGTCAGGTGGATAGTTAAGGTGTGTCCCTGGCAAAATTTCCTCAAACCAAGAAAGGTCTAGTACCTGGGGACCCAAGCTGCAAGTTTCTGACGGAGTCTGAGGATCACAGTGAGACCTCCCATCCCCCTTTTGACCCACTTTCTCCTGATTGGCCTATATCCTATCCTCTCCCAATCGGTCCTTTACACTATTGTGCCTTTTTCTGATTGGTGCATTTTCATGCCTACCCGCCAACCAATCAGCACACACTTTCTCATTCCGACCCCATAAAGAACCCTGAAATCAGCCCTACCACCAGCAATCCACTTTTGGTTCCCCTCTAGCTGCCGAGAGCTTTCTTGTTGCTTAATCAATTTCAACTTACATGTTTTCTTATTTTTCTTGGTGGTGAGACAAGAACCCAGAACTCTCTGAACTAAAAGAGCCATATTTGCTAAACTGAAAGAGCTGTACTCACTGAACTAAGATTCATAACAGAACTCATCAAATTGAAAAGCCATAACATGCCGGGCTCGGTGGCTCAGCCTGTAACCCCGCGCCTTTGGGAGGCTGAAGTGAGTGGATTGCCTGAGCCCGCGGGTTCGAGCCCGCCTGG
>NW_007037866.1:0-768 GCF_000164805.1 Carlito syrichta
ACCTGGTGTAGGGTAAATTACCAGTAATGGAAATGTTAGGTCAAAGAATACAGCCTGGGCGGCATAGCAATACACCCCCCGAAAAATGTTAGCAGGTTGTGGTGATACACTCCTACAGTCCCAGCTACTTGAAAAACTGAGACGGGAGAATCACTAGAACCCAGAAGGTTGAGGCTGAAGCGAGCTGTGAACATGCCACTGCACTTCACCTGGGTGAGACCTCGTATCAAAAAACAAACAGAAAACTGTCAGGGGAGTGAGGGTGGGATTGGCAGTTGAAAGGAACTGCCAGGGGTGAGAGGAGCACACCTTATCAACAAGGGTAACTACATAACAAACATTTGTATGCCTAAACCTAAATTGTACCCCACATCTTCAAAATAAAGGAAAACAACTAAACAAAGATTAGCACAGACATAAAGACCGATGGAACAGAATGGAGAGCCCAAAAATAAAACCACATATATACTGCCAACTGATCTTTGACAAGGTCACTGAGAACACATGATGGGTAAAGAATAGTCTCCTTGATAGATGGCGTTGATAAACTGGATAGCCATATACAGAAGAATAAAATAAGACCCCATTTCACACCATGTACTAAATCAATTCAAAATGAATTAAAACCTTAAACATAAGACTTACAATTCTAAAACTTCTAAAAGAAACAATAGGGAGAAAACTTTTTGGCATTGGTACTGACAGTGTTTTTTTTTATATATATATTTAGCACCAAAAACAGGAAAAACAAAATCAAAAATAGACAAA
>NW_007037867.1:0-760 GCF_000164805.1 Carlito syrichta
ACCATGAACATCTCTCTCTTCCTGCACATGGAAGGTCTTGGCAGCATCCCAGGATCTTGAAAAGACCCGATGGAGACTGCAGTGACACACAGAACACACTAAGACACTGAATGGTGCCCCAGCTCCTGGCCCCTGGGCTCCCCCTCCTTGATGGCTATGAACTGGGCCTAGAGGAAAAGATGGTGCAAGTATAAACACCGTTCATCTGCAGGACGAGAGCTCTCCACAGAGCAGCTAGAGAATCCCAGGGTTGACAACACCAGACTTGTCAACCAGGTATCCTAACGCCTGGACCAATAAAGCCATGTTGGATCTCCACAAGACTCCTCAGAGCTTTGTGATCCAGGGGCACTCTTATTTCATGTACTGTGCTCCAGGAAAATGCAAATGTCTCCTGGCACAGCCCGGCAAGAATCATCCAGGTAGAAGAACACACCATGCAAAGCATGAAAGACTAGCAGAAAAGGCCTGGCAAGAGATATCCTCGACAAATAAAGCAATCCAGTCCCCGGGGCAAGGGCGGAATGACGCGGTGGACGCTTTTCTACAGGGGCATATCGCTGAGCCCAAGAAAGCCCACTCTTCCCCCCACTCTTATAAGCAGGTGCAGGTGGGAAGGAGTTTTGCAGCCTGTCGAACTGAGATGCTGTGACAGGGTGTGACATATGTCAGTGATGCTGGCAGTGTCAGAGGCTCCCGAAGGTGAGGAGGATGGTGGTTGCTGCCTGTCCACCGTGGCCAGCGAGCTCTCACACCACAT
>NW_007037868.1:0-754 GCF_000164805.1 Carlito syrichta
CACTCAAAAAAAAAAAAAAAAAACTACTTAGCTATAATCAGGAATTACTTAGCTATAATTACTTAGCTCTTTAATACGTCATTCATATTTTTCTCAAATATGATCTCATTATTTTTTTATAAAATTGCTTGAAATATTTTTCTAAGTAGCTTTTTATGACTAACAAAGTTAAAATTGTAACACCATTAATTGAATCTTCTCCATAGATTATATTATTTTCAGTTATGGAAACATCCTTTTTTTAAATATGCCTGGTAAGCTTAGAGCAAATTCTAAGTGGAGGATATTCTCAACAATAAATTTTTTGTGTGTTAACATATATTTTAACCCAGACATTTTCAGGCATATTCAATCTTAGCCATCTCTTAGGTCTACTCTTTAACAAACATTTTTTTTAAGAGTATAAAATGCTTATGTGATATTTTAAATGTTTACCAACTTTAGATCTTACAAAATCATAGGCATTCCAGAACATAATTTATCCAATGAAATATTAGAACTCCAATAGCATACCGTTCCTACTAGCCAACATACTCCAAAGTTAAATTATAGAATTTCAGTATACATTTTTGTATATACTGTTTAAGCAACTACTCTTTAATTTCCTTACTTTCTCTCTTGCTTTTATATGGATCAATATCAGTGTCTTCCAGTTTCCAAATTTTGTTTCCAATAATTGCAATTCACTAAAATCTTTAAAAGATAGCATTTTTTAACAACTGTATTTATTGAATATTTTTATTCAAGATTTCAT
>NW_007037869.1:0-792 GCF_000164805.1 Carlito syrichta
CTGCTGGGCTCCGACGATCCTTCCACCTCAGCCTTCCCAGTAGCCGGAATTACAGGCGTGCGCTACCACGCCTGGCTGATTTTTTGATTTATTGTATTGATGCGGTCTTGCTGCCCAGGCGGGTCTTGAACCCGCGGGCTCAGGCAATCCACTCACGTGTTCACTTTTGAATGACAAACCAGGAAGAGAGAAATGGGGTGAAAATGACTACAGTTCTCAAACTGCTTGTTACACTTTCCAGGATCTTGTGCTTGAGTCTGCCTACATTTTAAATTATGACATATGAAAGAATGAAGCCCCAAAGAAAATATTATTTCCATGCATTGGTTTTTATTTCAATTTAGATTGTCAGAATTTAAGTCCAAATGTAGATTGGCTTATAGCCTCAACACATGCCACTGTTTGAAGACAATCACTTTGTGTGATATCAAAATGCACACATAATTCAAAATGCTAGCTGAACCTACGTCAATAATATTTAGAAAAATGTCAATTTATCTATAATCCAATCCAACAGTGACTGGAACAGTGAGAGCAAGAAACATATCTGATATCCCCTATAATGTCTTAATTCTACTCAGGACTCAAGAAATTTTTATCTGAATGAATATTCACCCGTCACTCATGAGGCATGTTAATGAACATCTAAAGGTGAAGAACTCAGGAATCTCATTTTTCCTGAGAATTACCTTTCAATTGCTTCACCTATAAAACCAAATAAACATTAGCTCAGAGGATTTGGAGAATGTGACATGTGAAGTTCTCCCTCAGCTTCTGTAACTTTTTCTTCCA
>NW_007037870.1:0-729 GCF_000164805.1 Carlito syrichta
ACCCTGACTCAAAAAACAAACAAACAAAAAACAATGGTATTCCCATCATCCTAGCTGGTATGACAAACTCCACAAGCATCAGTCTAAACATTCTTACCTTTTTAGGAGAAAGATCAGTCCCTAAAAAATTAATTTCAAGTCTCCTGCACATAAATGCTTCTCTTTATGGGAACAAAGTTACACCCAACATATCCCAACTTAATAAAATCTTCTTTTTGAAGATACCATACTCTATGCATACTCTACTTATTGCATGTTATGACTTACAACGTTTGGCCAATAACAACAAAATGTTCATGAGGACTTCCCATTATTGTGTTGACCAGCACATTACAATTCCTGGAAGAATGGTAGACCCATGGTAGCTGCAGGAAAAACAGCCTAGGGATGGTGTAAGACTGAGAATTCTAGTTTCTTCCTCCACCTGATGGGGGCCAGTTTGTGTGCACATTTTTGTAAATATTTATATGATCATCTCAGAAATTTTGGTCAGCCCAGGAGGACTACTCACCTGATTGGCATTCATTCATACCCCACCACCCGACCTTAAATTTGATGGTGTCTAAAAAGTAACCCTAAAGCATAAGAACCACTCCTACGCTCTAGCTAACACCTCAAAAGAAAATCTGCCTATCAGAATCACCTGGAAACTTAAAACCACAGATACCACCAGGCTTGGTGACTCAGCCTGTAATCCCGCGCCTTTGGGAGGCTGAGGTGAGTGGATTG
>NW_007037871.1:0-716 GCF_000164805.1 Carlito syrichta
AAAGCAAAAAAGGGAAAAGCAGAAGCATCCATTTGTCTATGGGGTTGGGATCATGATTAACAGACAGAGATCATTTGGGAAAGAGCGTCAACCTTGGGCCTAGAGTTTCCGAAAGATGTGTCAACAGACAATTTGGATCTGGCTTTGGGAGACCCAGGCAGGGGTCCACTGTAGCCCAGGAGTTTGAGACCAGCCTGGGCCATGTAGTGAGATCTCGTCACTCCCTGCAATGCAAACGTTCAAGGAGTGTGTGGTGGCACCAATGATCCTGGCTACACAGGATGCAGTGGCCTCCATCCTGAGGCCTGCTTTTGTGTCTCCCCCGCTGACAGCACGTGAGAGTTCAGGTCAGGCACCTTGGCTCGTGGCTGTCAGTCCTGAGCCCTGGGAGGTTGAGTTGGTACACTGCCTGTGCCCAGGTTTCAGAGACCAGCCCAGAAGACATGGACAGACCTCATCTCAGCATGAGGTCCCCAAAATCGAGTCAGACGTGGTGGTGCCCAAAGTCATGATCATGCTGCTGTGTCTCTGACTGACAGAGACACCAATGGCAAAAAAGACGCCTCCCAAGTGCGTCAGTACGGTCCTCCATGGTCCCCAGGGGGAGGTCCAAGTGGGCGGGGGATGATGGAGTCATCAGGAGAGAAAGGAGACTTCCCCCCACCCGAAGGAGGCTGACCAGCAACCAGAATCTGGGCCGGTGGCACCGTTGCCGA
>NW_007037872.1:0-700 GCF_000164805.1 Carlito syrichta
CCCCCTCCTAATGCTCGTCCCTCTCCCTCCACAACATCGACTTGCTTAAAGGTCTCCAAATATACAATGCTTCATGATGTTTCTAAACTCCATACCATTTTCTCTTTTTTGAGTTGGAGTCTCACTCTGTTGCTCAGGCTGGAGTGCTGCGGCCACGGTCTTGGCTCACTGCAGCCTCTATCTCCTGGGCTCAAGCAATCCACCCTCCTCAGCCTCCCAAGTAGCTAGGACTATAGGGACACACCACCACAGCTGGCTAATTTTCTGATTTATTATTATTATTATTATTATTATTATTGGAGAGACAGGGTTGCACTATGCTGCCCAGGCTGGTCTCAAATTCCTAGGTTCAAACAATCCTCCTGCCTTGGCCTCCCAAAATGCCAGGATTACAGGCATAAGCCACCACACCCACCTCTACTCCATACCTTTATTCAAGCCTATCTTCCTTACCCAAACTCCTCTTCCACTCTAACCCCACCATCACAACAAACATCCCAAGCTGGAGGAGGCTCTCTTTCTCTGTCCCTTTGTAGTCTCTCTGTCTGTCTCCACTGTTGTATTTACTGTGAACACAATAACCACTGGTATCTTTGTCGGTTGAATGTGACCCCGCTGAAGGCTGTGTTACTCATATTTGTGTACTCAGCACTCAGCTATGGTACCCAGCATATATGAGATGCTCAAAAAATACTCGTTA
>NW_007037873.1:0-698 GCF_000164805.1 Carlito syrichta
CTACATTCCAGCCTGGGCGACAGAGTGAGACTCCAACTCAAAAACAAACAAACAAACAAAAGATGATAAAGTGCCAAACTGTTCAATATAAATAAAAATATGTAATGGCACTTTGGGAAGCGGAGGAAAGAGGATTGCCTGAGCCTAGGGGTTCGAGACCAGCCTGGGCAACTTGGGGAGACCTGGTCTCTACAATAAATCAAAAAAATAAGCCGGACATGTGGCGCAGGCCTGTGGTTCCAGCTACTTGGAAGGCTGACAAGGAAGGATGGCCTTAGCCCAGCATGTCAAGGCTGCAGTGGTTGTCAGCATGCCGCTGTACCCCAGCCTGGGTGACAGTGAGACTCTGACTCAAAAAAAAAAAAAGAAAAATATATTTTATATATATATAATGAAGTGCTGACTGTGTACTACACAAATTTGGTGCAGAAAGAACTAAAAAGAAATAAGGAAAATGGCTAATAAGCAAATGAGTAAAAGAAAAGAAATCAAACTCATCACTAGGTAAGTAACTGTAAATTAAAACAAGGTTGGGCCGGCGCGGTGGCTCACGCCTATAATCCTAGCACTTTGGGAGGCCGAGTAAGAGGATTGCCTGAGTGAGAGGGTTTGAGACCAGCCTGGGCAACTTGATGAGACCCCATTTCTACAATAAAGCAAAAAATTAGCCAGGTGTGGTGGCACATGCCTGTAGTTCC
>NW_007037874.1:0-696 GCF_000164805.1 Carlito syrichta
CTATACAGAGTACATCATGGCAGGGTTCTTGTAGCCCGCCATCTTTGCTTGAGCAGGAAGCAACTAAATCCCCTTCCCAGATGCACAGAAACTTCTTTTTAAAAAGAGTCGCATTTCCTTGCTCATTGCCAGGTGACACTCTGGTTGTTTCTGTTACAGCTATAATCTCTGTGCCCAGAACATGAATGAAAAAGTTCTTCTCTTCCCAAAGCTGTTTTCATAGTTACCTATGCTGGGACAGAACAAAAATAATGCCACACAGTTTAAAATAGTTTCTGACATCCACTGAATCAGATATGCCAGTATCAAACAGCAACAGTCTCTCAGGTTCTTGTGTGACTTTATTCTAAGCTTCATGGTCCCAGCTCACAGAAGGGAGGATGAACCATTCCTGCATACAAGAAGGCAGATGAGAAGTTACTCGGGCCCTCATGATTCATGTTTTCCCATTCCAGATCTTTATGTCCTGGAGAGAAAACCTTAATCAGGGAGGAAGAGGACTTGCTGGCCTTTCTGTTAGGGCCTGTGTTGTTTATGATGTCTTTGGCTTGTTGGTGTTGGCCACTTTAATTTTCATCATCAATACATACCATCATTTACTGAACAAGTATCCTTTTGGAACAGGAAGGCACTGCTCTGCCTTCCTGAGGACAGTTTTGTAGAACCAAGGCTCACCTATCTTGGGCTCTTTACAAC
>NW_007037875.1:0-998 GCF_000164805.1 Carlito syrichta
GGCTTGATAAGTCCAGTTCTGCTTGTTAGCCATCACAATTGGAAAATGGATGTTCTGGTTAACTCACTATTTAAAAATCTTGTTTAAAATTTTATTTTGGAGTTGTGGGGTACACGGGAGGAATAACTACATGAATAAATTGCATACAGGTGTGGTTTGAGCTTCTAGCAGGCCCACTCTTACTCTGATATTGGACTTGTGGTTGTGTGCCCCTTATCTCTTTTCTCTCCATCCCTACATTAGTAGTGTCCAAAATCTGTTCCTACTGTTGTGCTCATGTGACCAGTGATCAGGGCCCACTTATGAGTGAGAATATGCAGTATTTGTTTTTTTGTTTCTGTGATAGATCACATATTATGATGTTCTCCAATTGTATCCATGTTGCTAATGATGAAGACATGATTTCATTCTTCTTTATGACTGTGTAGCATTCTATCTTGTATATGTATCACATTTTCTTTATCCAGTCGGCTTTTCATTGGCATATGGATTGGTTCCATGTTTTTGCTATTGTGAATGAACATAAGTATGCAGGTGTTCTTTTAGTAGAGTGGTTTACATTCCTCTGGGTATTTTCCCAAAAGTGAGTTTACTAGATTATATGATATTTCAATTTTTAGTTATTTGAGAAAATGCCACACTTACTTGTGTTAGGTGATATCTCATTGTAGTTTGATTTGCATTTATCTGATAATTAGTGAGGCTGAGTATTATGGTTGTTGGCTGCTTGACTGAATTCCTTTGAAGTGTCTGTGCATATCCTTTGGCTAGTTTTTAATAAAGTTGTTTATTTTTTGCATGTCAATTCATTTGAGTTCCTTGTAGATACTGAATGTTAGGTTTCTTTCAGATACACAGCTGCAAATATATATATTCTGTTTCTGTGGGTTATCTCTTGAATCTCTTGATGGCTTCTTTTGCTGTGCAAAAACTTTTTGGTTGGATAAGGCTCCACCTGTCATTCTTAGCTGCTGCTGCATTTTTTTGAGGATTTCACC
>NW_007037876.1:0-951 GCF_000164805.1 Carlito syrichta
ATAATTTGAGCCGGGCTCGGTGGCTCAGCCTGTAATCCCGTGCCTTTAGAGGCCGAGGTGAGTGAATTACTGAGCCCGCGGGTTCGAGACCCGCATGGGCAACTTGGCAAGACCTCATCTCTACAATAAATCAAAAATCAGCCGGGCATGGTAGCGCACGCCTGTAATTCCGGCTACTGGGAAGACTGAGGTGGAAGGATCGCCGGAGCCCAGCAGGTCAAGGCTGCGGTGGCCGGAAGCGGCCACTGCACTCCAGTCTGAGCGACAGAGTGAGATTCTGACTCAATAATAATAATAATAATAATAATAATAATAATTTGTATTAGACAGAAGTATAAAGAGGTAGGCAACATGAGTCAGGCAGAGATAACTAATTGCAAAGCAAAAGACACTTGGGCTTATGAAAAATCCTTCTCTTATGAAAACAAAACAGAACAAAAAAACTTGATAGTTATAGTGGTAGAAAAAATTATATTAAAGTACTTTTCAGAATGAAATGAGATGGGAGCAGTGGTGAAGGGGTGAGGTATGAGCAGAGAGAGGCATACCACAAAATAACATACAAGGTGCGTGGTGATTGCCTAAATATTCATGTGGAGCCTTCTGTTTCTCTCAGTAATTCTTCATTTAATACTGTTATGAACAAGTTAAGTATGCCACAGGACCTCGTACATACTTAGTTCCAGTGGTGGGTTTAGCAATCTAGGAGTTTTAAAGGCTTTCTGAATAGCCTGTTTTCATGTACTATAAGCCTTGGCAATAATGAGACAAGTGGCAAATAAAGCCACTTGGGCAATACTTTTAAAGATTACTGTTTAAAATATAAAGTTCATGTGGAATGTGTTAATAGTTCATATTACTGTTATAACAAATGACCACAAATGTAGTGGCTTAAAACAACATAGTCTTAATACCTTATAGTTTTGGAGGTGAGAGGTCCCAAGGCTGTGT
>NW_007037877.1:0-679 GCF_000164805.1 Carlito syrichta
ATGTTTATATACCTAACCCTGAATTGTACCCCACATCTTTATAATAAAAATTTTTAAAAGAGAGATAAAACACTTTACTGATAAAATAATAATCCTCAAATTGAAGTAATGAAAAATTTATTAAAACAAAATATACAATATACCTCTATTTGTAAATAACATGATCTTATATATTAAAAATCCTAAGCAATTCCCTAAAAAACAATTAGAACCAATAAATGGGTTCAGTAAGGTTGTAGGATACAAGAACAATATATGACAAACAATTACACTTTTATATATACACACTTGCAATGAGCAATGTGGAAATGAAATTAAGAAACCAGTGCCATTTACAATAGCATCAAAAAGAACAAAATACTTTGCAATAACTTTAACTGAAGTGTAAAACTTCTACTCTGAAACCTAAAGTGTAAAACTTCTGCTCTAAAACCTAAAAAACATGGTTGAAATAAAGATGATTTAAATAAATGGAAAGGCATCCCAAGTTCATAGATTGGAAACTGGATATTGCTAGGGTGGCGTACAAATGGTTGTTAATTTGTAGAATGGTGTACAAATTAACATAATCTCTACAAGACTCCCAGGTAGCTTCTTTGTAGAAACTGACAAGCTGGTCCTAAAATTCATATGAAAACTCAAGGGAATAGTCAAAATAATATTGAAAAAGAACAAAGTA
>NW_007037878.1:0-980 GCF_000164805.1 Carlito syrichta
GAGAAGAAAGCCCTGCACCCGAAAGAGATTTTCCTGCACCTTATGAAAGAGCCCTGCACCTAAGTACGCCTGTCTGTCACCTGATGGGAGAGACCTGCATATGAGAGAGTTTGTCCTGTACATGACAAGAAAGCCAAGAACGCCTGTCCGTCACCTGATGGGAGAGGCCTGCATGTGAGAGAGCTTGTCCTGTACATGACAAGAAAGCCCTGCATGCGAGAGAGATCGTACAGCACCTGTTAAGGCCTGCACTGAAGAAAGCCTGTCTTGCACCTGATGGGAGAGCCCTGCAGAGACCGTCCTGTACCTGACAAGACAGCCGTGAAGGCGAGAGACATTGGTCTGCACTTGGATGGGAGAACTTTGCACCCAAGACAAGAAAGCCTGTCCAGCACCTCACAGGAGAGCACTCTACCTGAGAGAGTCCATCCCGTACCTGACAATAAAGACCTGCACCCAAGAGAGATTGCCCTGCACCTGATCGGAGAGCCCTGCACCCAACAAAGCGTGTCCTGCACCTGATGGGAGAGCACCTGACTCCTGACAGAGCCTGTTGTGTACCTCCATAAAGCTCAGCAACCGAGAGAGATTTTCCTGCACCTGATGGGAGAGCCCTGCACCCAAGAAAGCCTGTCCTGCACCTGGTGGGTGAGCCCTTCACCTAAGAGAGCCTGTTCCGTACGTGTCAAGAAAGTCCTGCACCTGCGAGAGATTGCCCTGAACCTGATGGGAGATCCCTACACCGTAGAAAGCCTGTCCTGCCTATGATGGGAGAGCCTTGCACCCAATAAAGCCTGTTCTGCACCTGCTGGGAAAGCTCTGCCTCTGAGACGGTTTGTCCTGTTCCTGGCAAGAAAGCCCTCCACCTGCGAGAGATTGTCTTGCACCTGATGGGAAAGCCCTGCACCCAAGAGAGCCTGCCCTTACCCGATGGGAGAGCCCTGCACCCAGCAGCCTGTCCTGCACCTGATGGGAGAGCC
>NW_007037879.1:0-663 GCF_000164805.1 Carlito syrichta
GCTATATATAATATATACGTATATATTATATATGCTATATATAATATATACGTATATATTATATATGCTATATATAATATATACATATATTCATATATGCTATATATAATATATACATATATTCATATATATAATATATACATATATATTATACATATATACTCAATTGAGACATATATACTCAATCATATCATATATATATGATCCCTTATTGAATGATTGAGTGAGGAAACATACCAAGCCTAGGATAACTATTCTAGGATATATACTATATATAAAACAAAACAAACAAATACTATTGTGTGGTGTGTGTGCAATGACTTTCTTATCTACCTTAAGCATCTACAAATTAAAGCCAGTTACTGAAATTATCTTCACATATATATTACTAACTTATGCAGTCACTATGTCCAAACCCTGAAATATTTACTGAATCAATATTTAAATCTGAGTTTCAGTTTGCAGACCTATATGTCTACAAAATGTACCTTGCATTGGTGGCATAACAAAATAAATTGGAGTTCTGAGTTCTGAGAGGAACTGAAAAGACAAAGCACATATTAGGTTGACAACTGCATTAATCTTATCCAAATTCTCATGGCAAATGATAAGAAAAGTTTTTAAATTTGGCCTCAGGCTCTTCATAGAGCGAGGGTTTTCATA
>NW_007037881.1:0-829 GCF_000164805.1 Carlito syrichta
GCACACTGAACCCTCTGGAGGGAGGCATCTCACAGATCAGTGAAATAAGATAACCAAGGGCTGGTGCTGCCTCAAGATCAGCCAGCAAGGGTGGAGCTTCACTCAGGGTCTGTGATTAGGCAACTCCCACCCTCCCTCAAGTCACAGAGCCTTGTACTGCAATCAGAATAAACTTAGCTCTGCACTGGCAGGCCGTGCCCTCATCAAAATCATCCTCCTCTCCAAAGGCCCCTCCCTCATCCTCCGTCTCACAATCCCATCTCAGTCTCCCCATTCTCTCCCAACCACACTTCTAGAGTTGTGCTGTCCACCACAGTAGCCACTCACCCCAAGAGGATGCAGCACTGGAAATGTGACTGGTCTAAGTTCAGAGGTGCTGCAAGAACAAAATACACAGGATTTCAACAACCTAGCATCAAAAAAGAGAATGTAAAATAATTCAAAACATTATTGGACGGCATTTTGAATTGGCAATTTCTTAAATATATCAGCGTAGATAAAATATATTACTGAAATTATTTTCACCTGTTTCTTTTTTTCATTTTTAGTATGGTTAATAGAAAATTTAAATATTACATATGGAGTTTAGTTATGTCTATTGGGTGCACACCTGTTGTGATGCTTTAAATCCACAAGGTGGCGACAACATACACCAAAACAGCTCCACCGGCTAAAGAAACTGGACAGAGGGACCTGTCTTTGAGGCCCTTTGAGACGGTAGAGACTCTTATAGAGGACATTGAGCCAGTTTGTGCCCACAAAGAAAGAGCTGCAACAGGGGGATAAACTCCATGTGCTAGTGAATAAGAGAGATCAACGTGGTAGGTTG
>NW_007037881.1:1877-35275 GCF_000164805.1 Carlito syrichta
ATTTTCTGACCTAATGATTTTATGGATCTGATAGAATCTAGATCATAATGAGAAGTTCCGTCTGCTTGCTCACTCTATGTCCCAACTTTACACACTGCATCTCTCCCAAGGGTAGAACCATGTTCAGTTGCTACCAAAACCCAGAAATGTGTACTTGTGTCTCCTCTTAGGCCCTGTCAGGTGCTTTACAGGCACCATTTGACCTTCTATCATGGTATACAGATGTGGTATATCCATACAATGGAATATTATTCAGCCATTACAAGAAATTGAGAAACCCGCATGACACAACATAGTTGAATCTTTAAAATTTCTGTTAACAAAAGATGTCAGATACTAAGACCACACATTGTACGATTCCACATATGAAATTCCCAGCATATGGCAAACAGGCACCAGTCTGTCCATATAGATAAGATCTACATTAGTAGTTGTCAGGGTTTGCAGGATATGAGAGGGTAGGGAGTGACTTATTGTTATGAAGTTTCTTTGGAATTATTAAAATATTCTTTAATTACATGGTGGTGATGGTTTCACAATTATGTGAATAGATTGAGGATTGAATTGTATACTTTATAATAAGTCAATTTTATGGTATGTGAGAACAAAATAAAACAGTTAAAATAGTTTTTGGGGAGCTCTTTTGCTTTTTATGTAACTTTGAGATATAATTCACATGCCACACAGTTTATTGATAATAGACCATTTTAAGTGTATAATTCAGTGGGTTTGCTAATATTACAGAGACATACAATCATCCCCACACATCAATTACACTTGTAGGTGTATACCCAAGAACAATGAACACAGATCCACATAAAACTTATATACGAATATGTATACCAGCATTATACATAACAACCAAAAAGTTTTTTCAAAAGTGCTCAACAGATGAGTAAATACATAGACGATGGCATATTATCATATATAAGACTATATTTTTAAAAACATATTCTTAAAGCCAGTTGGGATATTAATCTCCCTTTGCTGCTGTTCGAAATTGCCACAAATGAGTAGGAAAGATTTAACAATAACTGAGTATTGCACAATATCAGGAAGTTAAAATTCTGTTAGGTGAACTAATGGAATTGCACAGAGAAGACTTGCCTTCTAAAGTGAAGCGTGCCAAAGTGTTTAGGCCAGATTTGAGGTCTGATTTAATTTGAAAAGCTCTAAAAATTTAAAAACAGGAAAAAAGGAATGTGAAAGGAGAGAAAGAGTGAAATAGTGAAGGAAGAAGAAAGGAAGGAGGAAGGAAGGAAAAAAGGAAGGAAGGGAGGGAGGAATGTTTGGATGTGCTGCCTCCAAAATTCTGGTGTTGAAATTTATAGACCAGTGTGGTGGTGTAAAGAGATAGGACTTTTAAGAGACGATCAGGTTATCAGGACTCCTGCCCTATAGAATGGGAAAAGGTGTCCTTATACAAGGGCTTGAGAGAGAAAATTTGTCTTTGGCCCTTCTGCCTTCTGCCATGTATAGACACAGTGTTCCTCCTCTGTGGAGAACCTAGTGAATAGGTGCCAGATGGAAGCCAAGATCAAACATTCACTAGACAACTGAACCTGCTTACACCTTGATCTTTGACTTCGAAGTCTCCAGTGCTGTGGGGAATATAGTTGCCTTCTTTATAAATTATCCAGGCTCAGGTATTTTGTGACAGAAAGACAAACAAACTAAGATAGAAAAAAAGGGAGATACAAACAGAAAGAGATACAGACAGGTGGCGCATATACCTAAAAATGGCTGCAGCTTTATCTCTGTACTGGGAATATGACTGTTAGATTACTCTTTCTGTGTATTGGTGTGTTTTAAGTATTTGATAATACAAACTTAATAGAAAGAGTTTCTCTGGATAAATAAGATTTAGATGGCTGATGTGAGGAAGCAAGAGTATGCTTCTCCTACAGAGTAAACCAAGATGGAGTTTCCTCAGTACCCAGAGAAGAACAGGACCAGCAGCATGTCTCACAATTCGCCAAAGAAATGATGCTAATGCAAAGACGAGGGGCAGATAATGCAAAGAAGAGAAAAATCAAGTGAACTGGGCTGGAACTAGCCAGACTATCCTCTGGATTATACCACAGATCATCAGCAGCCTTTGGACACCGTAGGGGAGATAAGTGAGGGTAATTCAGGAGTTATTTCCTCCTGTTGCAAATTTGAAGGGCCCTGTGAGCCTTGCTGGACTCCAGTCCCTCATGGGAGACTGGGTTACCCACAGTCATGCTCTGCCACAACTCATGTGCATGCAGGATAACAGAAAGCCCTGAGCAGCTGCAGCTGCCATATTTCAAGAACTCAATCCTTGTGGATGACTACTTTCTAGCCAGCCCGAAGGGTTGGGACTTAAGGGTACACTCCTTAGTGACAGATGGTTTTTGACTGGGGCTGGCTGCTCTGAGAACACCTGAGGCCCTGAGGGCAGTTGGACTTTGGCATTCAGAAGGCAAACTGACTGAGGCTAAGGCCTGGAGTTAGGTGGGACTCATTGTCATTTCAATGTTTCGCTCATTGTGTAAACACTTCTTTGCCCACACTGCATAATAGAATTACTCCAGTAGCCAGGAACTCACTCCTAATTCCCAAGGGGGTAGTCAAAAGTGAACACAGATGAGGGCAGTTCCTCCCCACCCCACACCTCTCCTGAAGACTCAAAACAGAGAACTTGGGTAATCCTCAAAGTCCTGCCTCCCATCTAGGCTGGTTGTGCATTTCCTTGGAGCAACACAAGCCAGGCAGAAAGACCATATCACCGTCACAACTGACTCTCTTCCACAAGTGTAACCTCCTGGCCAGAGGTCAACAACACAGGCCAGGCCACTGCAAGGGTATTGGGGCCATTGCCTTACCAGACTCTGGTGTGGCCCTGTGCTCTCTGAGCTATGTCCATAACAATGTTTCCTGGCTTTTGCCTCCCCACCTACCTTAAGGGGGTGAATCTCCTCTCTCTGTCTTTCTAATTTGCTTTCTAAATAAAGTAAATTTTCTAATCACATCTGATCTAGTACCTCAGCTTTGGGAAAGGCTTAATCTCAGACACTGGCTATCACCACATTCCAAGTCACTCTGGCCACTCAGAGCACTGTGAGCCAGTGCAGGTATCCATCACAGGACTACCACAGCTGGCAACTGAAAAACTTACCACACCAAGGCTCTATAAAAATAAGGAAATCCTACAGTGCCTACATCAGCCCCCTGGCAGCCTCAAATAAGAAAATATAGTCTGCTTAAATGAGAAGAAACAAGAAAAATAATTCCGTCAATATGAAAAAACAGTTACTCAACAGCTTCCAAAAGACCACATGCACTCTTCAGTAATGAACCTTAACTAAAATGAAATCTTTGAAATTCCAGGTATAGACTTCAAAGGTTGATTATAAAACGACTCAATGAGTTTCATGAGAAAGTTGATGTCAGCATAAATAAATAAATTAATAAGTAAAACTATTCAGGACATGAATGAAAAAGTCTCCAAATAGATAGACACCTTATTAAAATAAAAATTAAAAAAAAAAAAAAAACAAGCTGAATTCTGGAAATACAATAATCATTTAGGGATGTACAAAATGCAGTAGAGAGTCTGAAGAGTAGACTGCAACAAGTAGAAGAAAGAACCTCAGAACTTGAAGACAAGGCTTTGAATTAACTCAATCAGACAATAATAAAGAACAAAAGAATCAAGAGAATGGAACAAAGTCTTCAAGAGTTGTGGGATTATATAAAACATCCAAACCTGAAAAAGCATAGATATTCCTGAGGAAGAAAAGAAAGCAATAGGCTTGGAAAAATCTATTTGAGGGAATAATGGAGAAAAATTTCCCAGCCTTTCCTGATATTTCAATATCCAGATACAAAAAGCCCAAATAACTCCCTGAAAATTCATTGCAAAAAGGTCACCCCCAAGGCATATAATCATCTGGTTATGCAAAGTTAGTGTTAAGAAAAGAATTTTAAGAGCATTGAGACAAAAGCACCAAACAACTTGCAAAAGACAACCTATCAGACTGACAGCAGAATTCCCAAAAGAAACCCTATAGGCCAGAGAGATTGAGGCCCCATCTTTAATCCACTCAAACAGAATAACAGTCAGTCAAGGATTTTGTATACTACAAAACTATTTCATAAATGAAGGAGAAATGAAAGATTTTGCAGACAAGTAAACATTGAGTGAATTTGTCACCAGTATACCAGCTTTACAAGAAATACTCAAAGGAGTTCTACATACTGAAACAAAAGGTCAAAATACACCAGTAGAAAACTCTGGAAATTGTAAAGCTCACAGGCCATATGGAACATCAACATGATAGAGAAATAAATACAGCAAAACAACCAGATAATAACCAGAATAATGAATGTAATAGTAACTTACATATCATTTTTAACTCTGAATGTAAATGATCTCAATGCCCCACTAAAAACATAAAGATTGGTATAATAAAAAAAATACAATTCAAATGTCTGCCAACTTTAAGAGACCCACTTAAGTCACAAATACTTATGGCAAAGAAGTGGAAAAGCTATTCCATGCAAAGGAAAACCAAAAATAAGCAAAAGTAGCCAGTATCATATCAGATAAAACATGGTTTAAATTAATAGCAGTAAAAAAGACAAAGATGGTAATTATATAATGATAGAAATATCAGTCCAACAAGAACACATAACAATTGTAAATACATATGCATCTAACACCAGAGTGCCCAACATTATATAAAAAATTCTACTAGACCTAAAGAAGGAGATAGACAGCAATGCAATGATAGTGGGAGACTTCAACACTCCACTGATAGCAACAGACAAATCATCAAGGCAGTAAGTCAACAAAAAAAAATGGAGTTATACTGGACAATTGAGAAAATACAACTAACAGGCATGTACAGAACATTTCACCACAAAGCTATGAAATATACATTGTTTCTTATCAGCACATGGGACATTCTCCAATTAGACAATATGATAGGACAGAAATCAAGTCTCAATAAATTAAAAGACTTCAAAACCATATCAAGCACCTTTTCAGACTACAGCAGAATAAAACTAGAAATTTACTTCAGAAGACCTCACAAAACCAAATAAAAACATGCAAGTTAAACTATTTTCTCCTGAATGATCTTTGGGTCAACAGTGAAATCAAGATGGAAATTTTAAAATTCCTTGAAACAAATGACAATGGTAGAACAAGCTATCAAAACCTTTAGGACACAACCAAAGCTATACTCTAAAATTTTTTTAAAATGTATAGTGCTTAAGGCCTACATTCATAAAATTAAAAGATCACATGTTGACAACTAATGTCTCACCTCAAGGAACTAGAAAAACATGAACAAATAAAACACAAAGCCAGCAAAACAAAAAGATTAAAAAATCAGATCATAACTAAATAAAATTGAAATTAAAAATAATACAAAGGATCAATGAAAATACGTTGATTCTTTTAAAAGCTAAACAAAGTCGATAACCAACTAACTAGATTAATTAAGCAATAAAGAGAATATTAAAATTAACTCAATCAAACATGAAAATGGAGACATTGCAACTCATACAACAGAAATTTAAGAGATCATCTAAGATGATTATGAATACCTCTACACAAACAAAATAGATAGTGTAGAGAAACCAGATAAATTATTGGAAACATACAATCCCTTAACCTTGAATCAGAAAGAAATAGAAATGCCAAACAGATCAATAATGAGTAAAAATATAGAAACAGTAATTAAAAGTCTCCCAGCAATAAATGCTCAGGACCTGATGGTCTAACAGCTGAATTCTACCAGACCTTTAAGAACTGGTACTTGTTTTACCCAAGTTATTCCATAAGATTGAGGAGGAGGGACTTCTCTCGAACTCACTCTATTAGGTCAGTATCACTGTCATACCAAAGCTAAGAAAAGACACAATAAAAAAAATTACAGAGCAATATCCCCTATGAACATAGACAAGAAAATTCTCAACAAAATATTAACAAGCTGAATTCAATAGTACATAAAAAAATAATAATCTACCATGACCAAATGGGCTTTATCCCAGGAATGCAAAGGTGGTTCAACATATGCAAGTCAATATGTGTGATGCACCACATAAACACAATTAAAAATAAAATCATATTATTATTTCAATAGGTGCAGAAAAAAGTAATTTGATAAAATCCAGCGTCCCTTCATGATAAAACCCTCACAAAACAGGCATAGGGAGAACATACCTCAAAATAATAAAAGTCATATATGACAAACCTACAGCCAAAGTCATCCTAACTGGAGAAAAGTTAGACACACTCCCCCTCAGAACTGGAAAAAGGCAAGGATGCTCATTTTCACCACTCCTATTCAACATAGTCCTGGAAGTGCTAGCCAGAACAATCAGGCAAGAAACAGAAATAAAGGGAACCCAAATTGGAAAAGAAGAAATCAAACTACTGCTGTATGTTGACAATATAATCTTATACGTAAAGAATTCTAAAGATTCTTCCAACAGACTCCCGGACTTGATAAATGAAATCAGTAAAGAATCAGGATACACAATTAACACACACAAATAAGTAGCACTGCTACACGCCAATACAGACCAAGGTGAGAATTAAATAAAAAAGTCAATCCCGTTTACAATAGCAATCAGAAAGCTCAAATACCTAGGAATGTATTTAAACAAGGAGGTGAAAGATTTCTTCAAGGAGAGCTACAAAACACTGATGAAAAAACTGGAGGACAAAAAACAAATGGATAAATATTTCATGCTCATGAATTGGAAGACTCAACATTGCTAAAATAACCATATTACCCAAAGCAATGTACAGATTCAGTGGAATCCCTATCAAACTATTAACATCAGTTTTCACAGAATAGAAGAAACAACCTTAAAATTCACATGGAACCAAAAAAAAAAAGCCAGAATAGTGAAAGCAACCTTAAGCAAAAACAACAAAGCTGGAGGTATTACATTACCTGACTTCAAATTATACTGCAAGACTGTAGTAACACAAAACTGAGGATCTGAAAAGACACAGAGAATGATATAATGGACATTGGAGACTTAGAAGGGGGAGGGTGAAGGGGTGCATGGACAAAACTTCATCTGTCGGATTCAGTGTGAACAGGTGGGGGTGGGTGGGTACACTTAAAGCCTGGATTTTTTTCACCACTATACAATGCAACAATATCACCAAAAACTGCTTGTACACTCTAGAGCTATTGAAATAAAAAATATGTATCTGAATAATGTTAAGAAGGTCCATATCCCTGAGGAGTGTATTCAGGATTCAGAGAGAGAGATGATAGGTAGATAGATGCTAGATAGATAGATAGATAGATAGATAGATAGATAGATAGATAGATAGATAGATAGATAGATATAGATAGATAGATCATGAATGAATACTTTTGTTGTTTTCATGTTAATGAAGATTGTTACTAATCCATCTTACTGATGAATTTGGAAAAAATGCATTTTTCAGACCAATAATGCGTATCATGTATTTGAGCCTGTGTTACTAACTGCTCCAGTATGGAAAAAATATATGTCACAGCAACTACAGTTGGGGTACATGTGATAACATTTTCAGGATCAATTGTTATCCATATAGGTTTTAAAGATGCCACATTAGTGAATAAATTAAAATATGAGAGAACCATCCCCCTTGTAAACTTAAGTTTTTGAGAGTGGTGTTAATCTTTACCATATATCTACAGAAAATGATTGGCTTGTGAATGTGATACAGTTTTTATTTATTGTACTATCTTGAGTGAATATTGATAGATATAGATATTCATTTCCATTTGGCTTTTCATAGATATTAGTAGCTTTCACATGCCAGGGAATTTTATGCAATTACAGAACTTACCCGTGCCTCTGCCCCAAGCAGAATTTGTTCCTTGAAGTCTTCCTCCCCAGTGGGCTGGTTCTGGGCTCTCATTCTCTCTTAATCTCTCCTCAGGGAGACCATTTCTACTGTTTTCTCAGTTTGGTGCCTCTCAAATTAGAAAAAATTCCTTTTAGGCACCTGTAGTTTGGATTTATTTCCCCTGGAGCTTCCCCTATGAAGCAAAAGGTTCTCACACACTCCAGGGCGCAACTCCAGTATTTCACTCTCTAAAACCTCCCCACTTCCTACACCCAGGCAGCCTCATAGCCTTCAGCACCTCAGACCCCATGAAGATCTTCTCCGCTACCTCAGGGGTCCTCTCCAGATTGAGAGTCCTTCTCCTCATAGGAAAGCCCAGAGACTCACCCCAAAGTGAGCAGGAAGTCACCCCAGAAACAATTAAGAGCAAAATCTCCATTAACTGACACTTTATTTCTACCATTTGAGACAGTTGTCTTTCTTTGTCAGGGAGGAAAAATTGGTGAGATGAAATCAATACTCATGCTCAAAATTTTGAAATTTTCTAGCAAACGATTGGTGATTCTACAGGATTCTCAGCTCAGGAAATGAAACTGAAATCTATTTGTCCTCCAGAACACAGTGGAAATGATTTATAATTATTAAGACATTCATAATCACTGTTATAAATTTGCCACAATACATCATTTAAAAAACATACTATGATTTCCTTTTATGATTACCCAATTATTGTGCAGATACTGTCCAGGATGTATAAATACAAATTGAATGGCATGCTCTTGTGTTGCTTGGGAATTAGTCATCCTATTGAAAAAATAGTTGGTTTTTTGTTAAACATTTTCTGTTCAACAGAAGCTGTTTTGCAACAGAAGCTGTTTTGTTCAGTTTATGAATCACATTTTTTTTGTTATAAATTTAATCATCAGAATTAAGGTTGTCATTGGGTATCCCATTTCCTGTGTCATCAATTGGCCTGATATAAATTTCTTTATATTATCCATGAGATAATCAGTCATTTATCCACTAGAATTTCAGTGACCATGTTTTTTACAGATGAAAAACTGAATCGATCAAAAATGGGATGAGTGTTCTGATGATTTAACTGTAATTTATGTACGGACTTCCTTTCTGGTGAGTCAGGCTTTACATAGATTAACCAGTGACACAGGTTAATCTTACAGAAATGGCTCCTGTCCAATGAGTTATGACCAGGTTTATGCCACAGGCCATTATCTTGGCCAGTATGGGTGTCACATATTAACTAGCACTATTTTCAGTCCAAGGTCACAAGCTTCCAACCTGATCGGTGGCCATGTTGGCTCATAGTTCAAGTGTTGGAGGGGGTGAGAAGCTGGGGGATCCTCACATGGTTCTGCTGGAGCATAAAAAGGGATGGTTAAGGGTATAACACTTTACTATGCTCAAGTACACAGGACTGGACAAGAAGAGTTGTTTTTTTTTTAGGTCTGTGTATAAGATGGAATATTGTGAGCTTCTTCTAATGTTGTTGCCAGCTGAATAAGGGATCCCAATGTATCCAAGGACTACTCAATGTGAGCTGTGAAAGTTATTTTCTGTGGCAAAAAGCCTTTTGCAAATGTGATGCATTTAAAGATATTCACTTTGGAAGATTACCCTGCATTATCTGGCTTGACCCTAATGGAATCACACATATCCTTATCCTTATAAGAGGGAGGCAGAGATTTGAGTCCAAAAAAGGAAGATGATGATATGAGCTTGGGTCAGGGGAGAATGAGCAGTTTGATGTGGTCACCGCAGTCTCTAACTTCTGAGCTCAAGTGATACTCCCTCCTCAGGCTCCTGAATATCTGGGACTACAAGTACAGACCACCATGCCATGCAATTTTATTTTAGTTTCTATAGAGATGAGGTCTTACTATGTTGGCAAGGCTGGTCTTGAACTCCTAAGCTCAAGCAGCTCTCTCACCTCAGCCTCTCAAGGTGCTAGGATTACAGGCATGATCCACTGCTCTGGCCTGTACTTCAAGTTTTTAAAAGGAGAAAGGTAACTTCCTTTTGTAAGCCACACAGCCAGAAATTTTTCCTGTTCCTCTTTTGGAAGCAACACAAAAAACATCCTTTAAATGTGTACAGATGCAGTACTGATGATTTGAGAACTTCATTTCTTTAAAAGTGGACTAGAAGCATTTTGTTTTAGCAACACAACCAGAATATTTGCATGCATCTAATGACACCAAGACAGAAGTAGTGAAGGGGAGATCACATTTATAAAGTATTAGACCTAAACTGTTAATGATTTAAATGCTTTGTTCTTCTAAAATTATATATAATTTTATATATATTACATATATCTATATTAGCAACACATCTACGAAGTCCTAACTGACTGTGATAAAAACAACACAGAAGCAGTAAAGCAAGACAGAGTCTACTGGAGGCAGCATCCAGACCCACACTGTGGATGATTTGAGTCCTGTGTTTTTCTTTCTTTCTTTTTTTTTACAAAATGGGAAAGGTAGATTTATTAAAAGGAAGATACATTGTGAAGGGCACAATGGACAGTATTCTGTTGACTGCTGCCAAGTCCTTTGTTTTTCTAAGAGGAAATTACATATGTTCCCTTTCAGCAGCACATCCAAAAAGTCCTCCTCCTCTCAGAGGAAACCAACACCAAAGCAGTAAAGTCAATACATAGCTTTACCTGTTGCAGTATGGAGACACACCCTTTAAGATATTGAGCTCTCATTTTGCTTAAAGGAGACAGAGATACGTTGCTTTTTAGAGCAATTCATCAGTAAATCCTTCTGGCCTCTAAGGAAACCAACACAAAAGTAGAAAAGAGGATACTCACTGAATAGGCTGAAGCATTTAGACTTAGTCTGTTAATGTGTTCAGTCCTTCATTTTTCTAAAACAAAAATGAAATATGCCCTATTTTTTAAACAGTCAGGAAGTCAGCCTGGAATGAATGTGATAAAATCATCAGAAAAGCAGTATATCCAAGTCAGAATTTAACTCCTTGAAGCATTAAGACCTACATAATTGAGATTTTGAACACTTTTTTTTAGGAAAAAGATGTTCCTTTTAGCCACATAGACAACAAGTCCCCTCACCTCTTATGAAACCAAGACAAGAGCAGTGAATCACTGACCGCTTTTAACTCTTTGAAGTATTCACACCTGTACTTCTAAGGTATGAGCCTTTGGTTTTTGTACAGAGAGAGCCAGAATAGATCTACTTCTCAAACATCACAGTCAGAATGTTGTCCTTCCTCTGATAAAACCAATACAAAAACAGTGAAACTCAGACAGATTTTAACACAGTGAAGCATTGAGACCTACAATGTTGATGTTTAGAATGCTTCATTTTCCCAAAAGGAGAAAGATATATGCTCTTTAATAACACAGTCAAGAAGTTCAACCTGACCTCTAATGACAAACACAAAAAAACAGTGAAGGCTAGACAGAGTTTAAGTGGTTGAAGTCTTGAGACTTATACTGTCGATGTGTCAAGTGTTTTGGGCAATAAAGGGAAAAGTTCTCTTTTTAGCAACAGAGTCAGAGATTTCTGCTTGCTTTTGCAGAAAATAAAACACAACTGTGAAGCCTAAAGATGCTTCAAAGACTACTGCTCCACCAAGGCAGGGCTCAAAGGGGAAGGTGGAGAGATGTGGTTTTGTGTGAACTGGCCTAAGTGATATCTGGAGGTACCACTCCAAGGCTAGAGGTCTGGATTCTTGGTGTGAGGAAGGCTGGATTTGCAAAGATTTCTAAGGCAAGAGGGGGTCCACTCCACAAGTCTAGGTATGGTAGGTCCATCATGAGAGCATAGTTGAAAGAACAAGGGATCAATGTCCAGGGCAAGTGTGAGGTTCAGCGATTATGTTTGGAAATCTGGACTCTTCACTGGAATCTAGTGGTATAGCACCTTACAGAAGACAAAGGGTCCTGAGAGCACCCTCTGCTGCTCTCCATGAAGTGGACAGCTTGGTACATTTGCTTTATTCTTGTTATTGTTTCAGTTTCTGTAATTGGGCAGCGCTATTTCTTGTTATGTTGAGGGTTGTAGTTGCTTCAAAGGGAGAAACTCTTGCTCTGCTTTCCGGTCCAGGCTGTGACAGGTCTCCCACTCACTGGTGACAGTGGTCAGGATGTGGCATTCTTAATGTGTCCAAGATTACACCTGTATAGGAGGTTTTGAATAGTTGCAACACTTCTTTCAACAGAGGGAGGAAAGGGAAGACAGTTGTTAGTTTTCAGTTGGAACTGTATAGTTTGAATAAAACAGCGAATGAGGAATTTTTCTATTTTTCACAGAAAATAGTCACTGCATTGTATTTGGTCTCCTTGAACCCAGAGCAGACCATTTCCTTTGTGTTTCTAATCTTAAATTGACTTAATAATGTTCACCACTGTATACAAAAACCTAGTTAGGTACAATGGCTCATGCCTATAATCCCAACACTTTCCAAGGCTGAGACAAGAGGATCACTTGAGGCTAGGAGTTCAAGACCAGTCTGGGCAACATAGAGAGACTCCCATGTCTACAAAAAAAATTTTTTTTTAAATTGCTGGACATGGTGGTGGGCACCTGTAGTGTAAGAATTCAAGCGATGAAAATCTTAGGAAGGCCAGGCTCGGTGGCTCAGCCTGTAATTCCGCACTTTGGGAGGCTGAGGTAAGTGAATTCCCTGAGCCCATGGGTTCGAGACCCGCCTGGGCAACTTGGCAAGACCTCATCTCTATAATAAATCAAAAAATTAGACAGGCGTGGCAGTGCACGCCTGTAGTTCCGGCTGCTTGGAAGGCTGAGGTGGAAGGATCTCCGGAGTGCAGCAGGTCGAGATTGCAGTGGCCGGGAGCGTGCCACTGCACTCCAGTCTGGGTAACAGAGTGAGACTCCAACTCAAAAAAAAAAAAAAAACTTAGGAAAAAAAGCTTTGTGTGATGACTTGGTAGAGACCTCATTAGGCTCATATTCTATTGGCCTAACCACCAACATGGCTTCAATTTCATATCCATGGTCACTTCATATGGAAGGAAGAACAACACATGGATTTATTATTTTTTTTTTTATTTTATGCTTTTGTCATAGTACCAGGATAACTTGTGTGGTGTAAGGCCAGTGGACACTTATTCTGAGGCAGTTTCTGTACATTTAGAGCCCTCTTGTGTCATCCCATTAAGTCCTGATCTGGCCAATACCAACCCCTTTGTGAAGAGAAGAGGTATATTTTTCACTATGCATGTGACTGATGAATCAAATAAATCCTACTTTATTTGAACCCAGGTCTGAGGGTTCATACCTAACTTACCCACAAAAACTAATGAGACCTAGGGTGTACCTTCCAAGACCAATGCAGGAATATTTCCCATCTCTGGTCTATTCACCTTGCCCATAGACTGTTGGACTACCCTTTGTAACTGCTGATTCTGGAACAGGTTCACATGACAAGACCAGCCCTTCTTTTCTGGCAGTTCTGCCTTCTCCTTATGCAAGAAGCCGGGGCTTTTTCCATCATTGGACATAGGACATGTGATAGGGAATGGCATCTTTATTTTGTTTCTTTACTTCTTTGGCATCAGGAGCATGATATTAAAAAGTCACTTTCCTTCATAATGCAGTATCATCACCAGTTCATAAATAACTTTTCTTCTCTTGAAACAGTTATCATTTTATTTTCATCTGTATTGATTATTATATATATGGAATATTCTTGAAATCCCCCAAATTTTAAGACTCTCCCCATAAATGTCTGGTTTTGAAAGACAACTACAATTATCCATCTCCTAATAATCTCTGTGAAATAGAAATTTCTATGGCAAAAATGATCATGCATCCATGAATTTTTCTAAAGGAATGACAGAGTATTTTTGTGCTAATGTAGATGAAGTTTGTTTCAGTATGAAGAAGATATAAGCATGGGATGAAGCTTGAGTAAAAGTAGAAAGTTGCCAAATATTCCTGGTAAGGGAGTTTTATTTATATTGGTTCACGTGGGCTAAGATTAGATAAGTGAGTGTATAAGAAAATTTTTTGAAGGCCCCTATGTATTAAGAGCTGAAGTGATGTAAAAGAGGAATTCTGCATTCTTGGTGTAAAAAGAATAAAGTTTTCTAGGATGATTTTATTTCATTAGAGGTTTAAAGGAAATAGGCTTTGCTTTACTTCCTGAGTACTTTGCCAGCAGCTAAAAAGCAAAACAAACAGTGAAGTTGCTGTTTCTGATCAGAATAGCTTCCTGTGCTTTCTGTTGACTTTACCCTGTTCTGGCATGGAAGGTCTAAGTTGCTTTACATTCACCCTTTGAACTCCACTCTCCCCTGTTTCTAAATTTCATCCAGGCAGAAGTCCCTCAGCATTCCTCCCACCCCCAGCTAATATTCATCTCCTTCTCCATCTCCTGGGTGCTCTCTAGCTTAGCCCCCTCTTTCTCTCGGAGTCCATACCATAAGAACAAAGTCCCCACAGAATTAGGTCATAAGGTTACTTTTGCTTACTAATACATTTTTTTCTTTTGTCTCTATTTATTTATTTATTTATTCATTATAGAGATGTGGTGTACAATTCAGGGTTAGGTATATAAACATTAATCATGCAGGCACTCTTGTTGATGAGGTATGCCCCTCCTTCCCCTAGCAGTTTCCCTCAATTGCCAATCCTACCCTCCCTTGACTGTTTTCCACTACTGTCAATCACTTTCTCACAGCATTATAATTGTTAAAGTTCAATTTATGAGTGAGAACATATGGAACTCAAATCTTTGTTTCTGTGATAAATCACTGAGTATGATCGACTCCAAATCCATCCAAGTTGCTGCAAAGTCCATATACTTGTCCTTCCTTGTGGCTGCATAATATTCCATTGTGTATATGTACCACATTTTTTTTATCCAGTCCAATTTCGATGGGCAACACAGTTGGTTCCATATTTTTGCTATTGTGAATAGAGCTGTAACAAACATACTTGTGCAGGTATCCTTGTCATAGAATGACTTGAGTTCCTCCAGGTTTATTCCCAATAGGGAAATAGCTGGGTCATATGGAAAGTCAATTTCTAGTTCTTTCAGAAATCACCACGCTGTCTTCCAAAGAGGTTGCACTAGTCTGCATTCCCACCAGCAGTGTAGAAGCGTTCCTTTTCCTCCACATCCTCGCCAGCATCTGTCATTGTTTGTTTTATTAAGATACCACCTAACCCCTGTAAGAATGACCATTACTAATATATTTTTTGAGGTGGAGTTCAAGTGACTCCTCTTTCCTCAGCAGGCAGAATTGATGATATGATTCTGAAATCAAAGTATTGGGTTGGAAATAACCAGCCATTGTCAATAGAACTGGTGAGTGACCAGTGGAGAAAAAAAAAGACAGAATCTATTTGCAGCAGAAGGTGGTTAAGCACTGTGGTAGATTTATCATTAATAATTACAGCACAGTCATCTTGTTGGCTCACCACACATTATCTATATTAGAAAATGTATGATATTGTTCTTGAATAGTGAAATGATAATCTGGTTGTGTAAAACTGGGGCAATTGCCTAGGAGAAACATGAGAACCTTATTCAATAGAAAAGTAGACATCTGTTTTTAGAATGAAGACTACTGATTCTTGAGCAGGTCAACTGATTTGTCTATCAGAAATATTTATAACTTGTCCAGTAAAATTGTAGACAGATATTTTGAGTACTTTGTTTTTTTCTTTTAGCAATATAGTTTCTTATATTCCTTTCCTCTTATAAAATCAACACTGAAAAAGTAAAACCAAGACAGCTTTTAACCCTTTGGAGAACTGAGACATAAAGTGTGCCTGAGTACTTGTTTTTCTTTTTTTCTTTTTTTTTCTTTTTTTTGAGTTGGAGTCTCACTCTGTCGCCCAGACTGGAGTGCAGTGGCCGCTTCCGGCCACCACAGCCTCGACCTGCTGGGCTCCGGTGATCCTTCTGCCTCAGCCTTCCAAGTAGCCAGAATTACAGGACCACGCCCGGATTTTTTGATTTATTGTAGAGATGAGGTCTGGCTGCCCAGGCGGATCTCGAACCCGCGGGCTCAGGCATTCCACTCACCTCAGCCTCCCAAAGGCGCGGGATTACAGGCTGACCACCGAGGCCGGCTGTACTTGTTTTTCTTAAAGGATAATGAGATATGTTCATTTAGAGCTACACAACCAGATTGCTTGCCTTGCTGTCTCAGAAACAAAAACAAAAACAATGAAACTAAGTAATCTTTTAACCCCTTGATGCATCTATACCTGTACCATTACAATTTTGAGCACTGAATTTTCTTTTCAGAAAAAAAAATCTTTTTCAGCTACTTGACTGAATGTTCTCATTGACAGATCAAACAAGAATTAGGAAATTAAGGCACCGTTTAATCCCTTGAAGGATGTAGATCTTAAAGCTGTTATTTTCTATACTTTGATTTGCCAAAAGGAGGAAAATTTTTAAAAACTGCACAATCAGCACATTGCTTTATTTCATAAAAACCAAAAGAAAAGCAGCAAAACAAACACATTTTTCAACCCTTTCAGTATTTACCTCCATTGCTGATATTTTCAGCTTGTCATTTTTTATAAGGAGAAAGAAGTACTTTTTTCTTCCAGGGTAGCTAGCTATATGCTTTTCCTCTTATGAAACAAAACAAAACAACAAAAAAAAAGGAAAGCCAGATGTTTACTAGTGGCAGCATCTACATCAATACAGTTGCTGTTTTGAGTGCTTTATTCTTCTGAAAGGAGGGTACATAGATTCCTTTCTAAGAACATATTCAAAAGTACTGTTTTCTTTGAGGAAACCAGCACAGAACATTGAAGGAAAACCTCATATAAGTTGTAGAAGTATATAGACCAAATGTGTTGAAGTCTGGAGCCCTTCATTTTTCTAGAAGGAGTACAACCTATGTTCTCTTTAACTATACCACCAGCAGGTTCACCTGTCCTCTGAGAAGACCAAGACCAAGGCAGTAAAGCCAAGACACAGTTTTACCTGCTGCAGCATGGAAACAATCATTGAACACTTCATTTTGCAAAAGGGAAACAAAGATATGTTGATTTTTAAGTAACTCACCCAAGAAATCTTTCTGGGTGAGAAAGATTTCTCTAAGAAAACCAACACAAAATTAGTGTCCAGGACATCTCATGAAGAGGTTGAAGCATTTAGACTTAGGCTGTTGATGTTTTTAGCATTTTTTCTTTTTAAAACAAAAATGAGATATATTCTATTTAAAACCAAGTCAAAGCAGTCAAGTTGCCCTCCCAGGATTTCTGGAGGCACAACTCCAAGGCTAGAGGTCAGGATTCCGGGGGAGAGGAAGGCAGGAACTGCCAAGAGTCTCAGGACAAGAGACTGCCCATTCCATAAGTCCAGGGTTGTTGGGCCAGCACTGGGGTATAGTAGGGGGAGCAAGGGATCAATGCCCAGAACCAGTGTGAGGTTCAGCAACTGTGTTGGGAAGTCTGGACTCTTCGTGAGAATCCTAATGTTACAGATGCTCTATAGGACAAGGCAGAGGGGCCCAGGAAAACACACTATGCTGCTGTCCATGCAAAGTTGGATGGGTTGAAATATTTGTTTTATTCTTGTGATTGTTTCCACTTCTGTGTTTGGGTAGTGCTATTCCATGTTAATTTTTAGATTATCGGTGATGCAAAGTGGGAAACTTTTGTTCTGCTTTCTGGTCCAAGGTGTGGCAGATCTCCCACCCACTAGTCACAGTGGTCAAGAGGCAGCAATGTGGACACATCCAATATTTCACCCATCAGGAAGATCCTGATTTCAATTGAAAAGCTTCTTTCAACAACAGCAACAACAAAAAAGGAAAGTGGTTGTTATTTTTCAGTTGGAGCTCTTTAATTTTGTTTGTTCTATTTGGTTTTTGAATTGGAGCCCCACTGCCACCCAGACTTGAGTTCAGTACATTTATCATTGCTCAATCTCCTGAGATCAGGCTAACCTTCCACCTCAGACTTTTGGATAGCTGGGACTACAAGCATGTGCCACCACAAACAGCTAATTTTTAAAATTTTTCTGAAGAGATAAATTCTGGCTGTGTTGCCTAGGTTTATCTCAAACTCCTGGGATCAAGGAATCCTCCTACCTCCGCCTCCTAAAGTACTGAGATTGTAGACATGAGCCACCACTCCCTACTGGAACTGACTGTTTTGAATAAAAGATAGGGTGGGAAACTTTTCCATTCTTGTCCCTCCACCATTTTTTTCCCACAGAAGAGGATTTGTAATGTTTGGAGATACCGAAAGAGGCACAGGACAAAGGGCCGGTATAAACCAAGCGTTTATTGGGAGAGAAACTCCCAGGTGAGGTCCCGTGGTACTGAAAGATGAGCCAGGGGAGTCGCACCCAAGGAGGGCCAGGCTGGGGTTTTTAAGGGTGCTGTATTTGGGAAGGGTGTTGGGGGTGGCAGTGAAGCGGGGAGACAAAGCGTCGCATCTGGCGTGGGCTGGAAAGTGTCTGTCTGGCCCTTCTCAGCAGCTGCCGGCAGGTTCCAGTAAGCTGGTATGTGGTTTGTGGGTTTGGGGTGGAGGGGCGCATAGGGGATCAGTGGGTGGAGGGGCAGATGGGGGAAGGTGAGTGCTGCTTCTCCCTGAGTCTAACAAGATTCACTGCAAAACACATGGTCACTTTTAACCACAGGGCCAAGGGTTCTCATGTGTTTCTAATTTTCAAAAAATATTACAATGTTTACCATTCTCTACTAAAGGACTGTGAGCTCCAAAGATGGAATCACTTCTGTCAATTCAAGAATGAAAACATATACAAAATTAACTAAAGATGCATTAAATGATAAAACTTTATCTGGGCATGATGTCTCGTGTCTATAATGCCTGCCCTTTGGGAGGCCCAGGTGGTTCAAGACCTGCCAGAACAACTTAGTGAAACCTTGTCTCTACAAAAATAAAATTAACTAGGTGTGGTGGCATGTACCTGTATTCCCAGCTTTTCTGGAGGCTGAGGTGGGAAGGATCACCTTAGCCCAGGAGGTCAAGGCTGTAGTGAGCTGTGATCTTGCCATTGCAATACAGCCTGGGTAACCGAGATAGACTCTGTCTCAAGAAAAAAAAAGTCAAGAAACAACAGATATTGGTGAGATTGTGAAGAAGCAGTAATGCTCATACACTGTTGGTGGGAATGAAAACTAGATCAGACACTGTGGAAAGCAGTTTGAAGATTTTTCCACAAACAAGAAACAGAGTTGCCATTCAACCCAGCAATCCTACTACTTGGTATATGCCCAAAGGAGGACACATTGTTTTACCAAAAAGACTCCCTTACTCTTATGTTTAACACAGTGATATTCATAAGAGCAGAAACATGAAACCAACCTGGGTGCCCAGTAAACATGCACTTGATAAATAAAAAAAGGTACATAGTTGCTATGGAATATTATGCATATTGAATGAAAGTATATTCTTTGCAACAAGGTGAATGCAGCTGGAGGCTATTATTCCAAGTGAATTAACACAGAAACAGAAAATCCTATGCCATACATTCTGCTCATGTACAGTTGAGAGCTAAACACCAGGTACACATGGGCATAAATATGGGAAACACAGAAACTATGAACTCTTAAAGGTGGAAGGGAGAGGGATGGGGCAATGACTGAAAATCTACCCACTGGGTACCATGGCCACCACTTCAGTGATGGGCTCAGAGAAGCCTAAACCTCACCGTTAGGCAAATTGACTCATATATCAAATCTGCACATGTACCACTTGAATCTCAAATGAAATTAAAATAAATAAGAGAATTACACTTTCAATACAATAAAAGTAACAGTGCAAATCAAGGACACTTTCCAAAAAATGACTATGTGGAATTGGATCTGATCTCTGGGATCCCAGCCAAAAAGAATTCCAGGAAGAAAGGAATTCCCAAGGACTTGCCACCTGAAAACTTCTGTCAGTCAGTCTGATTCAGGGCTTTGGGACCCAGATAAGTACCCTTCCTAAAGAAATCCCAGCCAAAGATTCTGTATCATTTCAGCACTTTTGTCTGCATTGATATATCTATATTTTTAAACCAACTTTGGTTTGGCTTTTTGGTGATGGATATATCTTGTTCTGTTGATAATTGTCAATGTGGGATGTCCATGTTCAGGTATGGATTCCTGAGGATGAAAATTAAAAATCTCCAAAAATTAAGCATAAGGAGTGCATGTGACTCTAGCAAGGTAGTTAAGCAAAGGGCTGGGCATCACTGAAACTCAATTGCCAGGAGAAGCTCAGCACTACACAGGCTGAGGATTGGGGTGCATCAAGGAGTTCACACAGAAACTGAGACAGGGACCAGCAGTACAGGAGAGAAGGAAGCTGTGTTTCAGAGTGCAGACATCCAAGCTGGGAGCAGAGGGAAACTGTTCACATGTAGGAGAATTCAGCATTCCTAGTGATCACCTCCAAGCAGGGTGTGATGTGGAAAACTCACTGTCAAACTTGGTTTGGTTACAGAATTGTCAGCAGAGACAGGTAAGACTGCAGACAAAGCCACATGTGGCTTGCAGCATCCCAAGTCACCAAGAGGCTAGTCAGCAAGTTACAGAGAAGGTCCTGGGGATTGGAGTGTCACCAAGCTAGGGAGTCCAAAAATAGGATGTGAGTCTGCTGAGTGACTGAATGGCTGTCACCAGAGAGACAGGAGAGGCAGGGATATGCAGAGGTGAAGTTAAGGGATGAGAGTTAGGTGTGTGAAAGGGGGCTTAAAAAGACATCTACAATGTCAAAAATTAAACTAAACATGTACTCAGCCTTTTCACAGTTTATAAAAAAAGTTCCCTTTCTGGAAACTGGCAACAGCACTTGCTGGCTAGGTTAAACTGTTTAACAGCTTTGTTTTTCACTTCTGTTAACCACGTTTGCATTGCACCTAGGCCTCCAGGATGTTGTAGTATGGCCCACTTGAAAAGTCCCAATGTGGTTAAGCCCCACTTAAGCAAGCCCCTACAGCTAATGAACACCCCTTGCTGTGGGACTGTCATGTCCAACAGGCAAGTGGCCGCCGGCCTGGCTCTGGACTAAATAAAACCTCTCCTTTTTATAACTTGTACTTTTGGTGCTGATGTCTGTGAATTAAGTGCTCGGTCCCTATTTCAGGTGGAGCTTTAAAAATGGAGCACCAAGAAACTCAGAAAAAAAGAGCTGTGAGCCACATCCTGGATCACTGGGATAAGCTCCAAGTATGGAGGAGGGGGAAACACAGATGATATAAAAGCTTTTCACACAGATTGTCCATTCTTCATATATTAAACAGCTTTGATAGGAGGATGTGCTGTGGAAACTGCGCCCCAGGCAGCCAGTGAAGGAGTATGTTGAACATGGAACCAACCAAGATGGCATAACAATACAATCAGTTGAGAAGGACTTTCCACAAAAGAGCAAAAAGGAGAGTGGTTGTTACTTTTCTGTTGGAACTTACTGTTTTGAATAAATAAATGAGTGACTAATTTTTCCCACTTTCACTCCATTTTTTCCCACAGAAAATGTTTCACTGTAAAAGATACAGTCTCTTTTAATCATTGAACAGAATGATTCCTTTGTGTTCCTAATTCTCAAGCAACTTAAAAGTGTTCACCATCCCTACCAAAAGACTGTAAACTCCAAGGACAGAATACCTCCATTCAATAGAACAGTGATAATGTATACAAAAACTAACTCAAGATGGATTAAAATTGATCAGAGCCCAAACTACCAAAATCCTAGAAGAAATCATGAAAGCACCTTTTTAAATATCAGCCTGGTTAGTAAATTTATGACTGAGTTCAAAAAGCAAATGTAGAAAAAGAAAAATGGACAAGTGGGGTCACAAACAATCAAGAGAATAGACAACCTACAGAAAAGGAGAGGATATTTGGAAACTATGCCTGTGACAGTGTACTAATATAAGAAACCTAAATCAATTAAAAGGAAAAACAGTAAAAATAAAACAACACACTCCAACATTATTTTAAAAGTGGACAAAAGCATGATGAGAAACTTCATCAAAGAAGATATACAGGAAGTCAATAACACACATGAAAAATGCTCATCATCACTAATCATTAAATACATGCAAATAAAAACCATGATTAGATACCACTTCCAATGAGTCAGAATGGCTATTATTAAAAATTCAAAAAAGCAAAGGATGTTGATGAGGTTGCAGAGAAACAGGAACATTCATACAATGTTGGTGGGAATGGAAGCTAGTGCAGTCCCTGTGGAAAGTAGTTGGGGATTTTCCCAAGAATTGAAAACACAGTTACCATTCTATCCAGTGATCCCACTACAGGAGGTATGCCCCAAAGAGCATGCATTGTTCTACTAAAAGATACCAGTAATTGTATGTTTATCACAGCACTAATTGCAATAGCAACAGCATGGAACCAACCTGAGTGCCAACCAATGGGGAAGTGGATAACAAAAATGAAATCCAGATTCACTATGGAATACTATGCAGTCATAAAAATGAATGAAATGATGTCCTTTGCAGCAAAGTGAATGCAACTGGCAGGCTTTATTCCAAGTGATTTTCCAAAGAAACAGAAAACCTAATAGCATATGGTCTGTCTTACAAGTGGGAGCTAAACACTGAGTACATACAGGCATAAGGATGAGAATCACAGATGCTGAGGACTCTTCAAGAAGAAAGGAGGGAATGGATAGGGACAAGGCTTGAAAAATTACTTATTGTGTAACATGGGAACCACTTTGGTGACGGTCTCAATAGAAGTTCAAACCGCATTATTTGGCAATAGATTTATATAAAACCTGACTGTTTACTGTGAGAATCTCAAATGAAATTAAAATCAATGAGTGTATTCCATATGCCACAAAATGTTTAAAAGAGGTGTACACCAAGGAGATTTTCCACCTACTGACTATTTGAAATAAAAGCTGAGCCTTGGAATTCAGTCAAAACGGTCCAGACAAAACGAAAACCCCCAGGTTAGCCACCTGGAACCTTCTGCTGTCTGTCTGACTGAGAGGTGTGAGGCCCAGGAGCGTGTCCTTCAAAAGGGAATTTCAGCCAAAGATTCTAAGTGGTTTGAGCCTTGTTGGCTGCACTGTACTGGGACTCCAACAACGTCACTGTATTGTGGATCCCAGGTACTACGGGTTACAGACATCTTCACTTTGAATATGGCTTTGGTTTGGCTTCATGATGATGGACATCTCTTGTTCTTTTGATGGTTGTTGATGTGGGAAGTCCATGTTCAGGAGGGGACACATGCAAATGAAATAGCCTCCTGAAATGGAACATAAAGAGTGCATGTGACTCCAGGAAGGTAGATGGGGCAAGGGGGTGGCCATTCAAAGAACTCAGTCTCCAGGAGGCTCAGCACTTTTTAGGCTGAGGACTAAAATAGGTTGAGGTGTTCACAAAGAATCTGAGATTGGGGTTAGTTCTATAGGTGAGGAGAAGCTAGCAGGGTCTCAGTGTGCAGAGAGCCAAACAGAGAGCATGGAGGAACTGTGCACACCATAGGAGGGTTTGGCTTTCCCCAGTGATCAGCTCCCACCAGGTTGGGATGTAAGCAGCTCACTGTCAAACTTGGTCTGGCTTAAGACATGTCAGCAGGGTTAGGTAAGACTGGAGAGAAAGCCCCATGTGACCTGAAGTTCCCCTAATCACCTAGGGCCTTGTAGGCAAGGCAGTGAGATGTTTTGGAGCTTGGGGTATCACTAAGTCAGGGAACTCATCAGTGGAATGTGGGCCTGCAGAATGGCTGATTGGTTGTCTGGGGGCAGAAAGTAGAGGCAGGGTCATATAGGAGGTGGGAGTTGAGAGATAAGATTTGAGTGTACCTTGAAAACTGGAAACATAGAGGGGAACTCTGATAGTATCAAAGCTTTTCACACAGACTTTTTTTATTCTCCATACATTAAACTGCCTTCATAGGAGAGTGTGATGTGGAGATGGAGGTCTCAATTTTACACCAGGAGTATGTTGGACATGAAACAAACCAAACTGAAAAAATGGTACATTTTAACTATGTAAACAGAGTCATCTGGTTGGAATCTCTTTCCCTCGGACACAAGTGTAACATAGCTCATGGAGCCTCAGATAAAAGGTTGAAAATTTATTGAAAACCACTATGCAGTGGCACTAACTCAGAAAAAGATCTTATCACAGCAGTTTTCCTGTTTTTTGGTTTCAGTGGGACACAACTGTTCCTTCTGTGGCTTTAGATTTCTTATTGACACAAAGCATTTTGAATAGTGAGGGCAAAGACACAGAGCATGGATGACTGCACATGCCCAGTGGAGCCATTAAGAGCCCCTGAGACACACATATAGTTGACTGCTTGCCCCCCAGAGCTCTCTCTTCTAATTACGTTCACTAGATTTTCTTTATAACTTGCCACTTGTGTTTTAACTCCACCACGCAACCACCCCTTCAGTCCAGTGTGACGGGCCGCTAACCCATAAGTTCAGGGATCCAGAATCTACTGAGTTCCTGTTTTGAACAGCTCTCCTCCAGTCAGGTAATGGGCCTTTGCATCCCTAAGGTTGCATTTCTCCTAGCTCCAGCTGCCCTTCCCAGATGTGAGTATTCCAGCGCTTCCTGGGCTGTTCACTCCAAGATTTCCGCTGTGAATCCCACCTCCCGTATTGTAAACTCCTTGCAGATTGCATGCAGCACTTCAGCACTAGAAGTCTTTGTAGAGATTATCTACATGATCATTTGAGTTTTCTTCATCTGGAGACATTTCCCCTACTATGGGTCTTAGAAATGTACTCTGAAATCCACCACAGAGCTAGACATGGAGGCTACAGTCACTTTCACTGTAATTTTGTTTATCTGTTCACATGTCACACAGGCTACTCCAGTCAGACTGGAGGGCTTCAGTCACTTTCAGAGTAATTCTGTGAATTTCTTCACATGCTAGTCAGTCTTCTCAATCCAGCAGGTGCAAAAGGCCAAACGACCTGAAAATCCAAAAATCAGAAATACAACCATCCTACCGCTAACTGAAGCGATGCTAGGAAAATCATCCTGATCCAGCCGCACAAGGTCCTTTAACCACAATGTCTGTCTTCAGGAGTTTTGAAAACACAATCACTTCTGTTGGTTCTGCAAATAACTTCTTTGGAAAGACTGATGAAATGAGGCATTTTAAAGTCTAATGGACACTCAGGACACCAACAACAGGCAAAAGTTTCTCCAGGCATTGGGGTAAGAATCTTCTTCCTAAGAAGAAATATAGACTTTTCTCTTAATGAAGACATCTGCTGGCTCCTGGGAAATGTTATGCATTCCTCTACTAGATCTAGTCTTCCAGGTGCAGAACACATGAAGCCACAGCATTCCCATCAAGTGCAAGGCTCTGTCTTTTAAGATTCAGAGCATGGCATCCATGCAAATCATCTTCAGTGTGTCTCCTAACTCAATGGCCTGGAGCACTGTACTCACAGTGAGTCTTCCTTGTACAGGAGCCAAAGGGATGATGTAAGCTCACCCTGTTCATTCAGAAAATATCACCACCTCCCAAAAGAAGGGCTGCTGACCAATGAGCTTGTGCCCTGGGGACAAGTTCTACCCACCCTCAAGTCTTCCCTCCAACTGATTTTCCATAAAATGAATCTGCCGACATTGTTTTCTGCTTTTTGAGAAGTCTCAAATAGTAGAGTGCTTCGTTTTTATAGGGGAAAGAAATCATTTGTTTTATTAGAAACACTTTTAAAAAGTCCTCCTCCGGCTGGGCTCGGTGGCTCAGCCTGTAATCCTGCGTCTTGGGAGGCTGAGGTGAGTGGATTGCCTGAGTCCGTGGGTTCAAGAGCCACCTGGGCAACTTGGTGAGACCTCATCTCTACAATAAATCAAAAAATTAGCCGGGCTTGGTAGCACGCGCCTGTAGTTCCAGCTGCTTGGAAGGCTGAGGTGGAAGGATCGCTGGAGCCCACAGGTCGAGGTTGTGGTGGCCACAACTGCACTCCAGTCTGGGCAATGGAGTGATACTCCAACTCAAAAAAAAAAGGTCCTTTTCCTTTCTACTAACATAGCACCACAACTCAAAAGTCAAGACAGCGAAAAAAACACAAAGTAAAGCCACAACAGCATTTAACCCTGTGAAACCCTTTACTAGGACTGCTATTTTGAGCACGTCATTTTTCAAAATGAGAAAGATATACTTTTTGGTTTCTTCTTGGTTCCTTTACTTTATATCTTCCCCCAAACACATCAGGCAATACTTGCTAAATTTCAAAAGCAACACAATGATGTAAAACTACAACAGCATTTAACTTTGTGAAGGCCTTAGACTGGCACTGCTGCTTTGAGGTCATCGATTTTTTTTTAATGGAGAAAGAGGTTCTTTTTGGCTCATTTGCTTTGTATTTTCCCCTGAATTTGAATTGCAATATGAATTGCCTTTTAGGAAAGCACTAAAAGACATTAAGGCAAACAGTGTTTAACCCTTCAAAGACCTTAGATCTACACTGCTGTTTTCAGCAGTAGGCTTTTCTAAACAGAAAAATATTAACTTTTTTGTTTTGATGTTGTTAATTTATTTTGTTATCTCTGGAACAAGGCTGGCAATAGACGTTAATTTTTAAGACTACCACACAAAGAAGTAAAGCCACAATATGTTTAACCCTTCCAAACACTTACACTGGCACTGTTGTTTTGAGCACATCATTTTTCTAAATTTAAAAAAAAAAAAGAGGTATGTCAGGTTTGTTTTTGTTTCCTTTATTTTTGTTTTCAACAGAACATGTCTCCCATATACCACTCCTTGTAAGAAAGCAACACAAAAAAGTAACACCATGACAGGGTTTACTCCTTTGAAACCTTTAGACCAGCACTGGATTTTCTAGAACAGCGTTTTTCTAAAATGGAGAAAGATGTATTTGTGGGTTCATATACTTTGGTTCCTTTACTTTTTTCCCTCTGGAACATGGCTGGCAATTGCCTTTTGAGAAAGCAACACAAACAAGTAAAGCCACAACAGCGCTAACCCTTCCAAGCATTATACCAGCACTGATGTTTTGAGCTCATCGTTTTTCTAAAATAAAAGGAGACATTTTCAGTTTGGCTCACCCCAGCTTGCTGAGCCCCTTTCTCATAAATTCATGGTTGCAGTGTAGGCTGAGGTCCTGTTTTGGACAGCTCCCCTCCAGTCAGGAAATGGGCCTTTGCATTCCTAAGGTTTGCATTTCTCCCAGCTCCAGCTGACCTTCCAGGAGTAGAGGTTTTCAATGCCTTCTGAGCTGTTCACCCCAAAATTTCTGCTTTGAATGCTCCCTCTATTTGGTCAATCCCTTGCAGGCTGCAACCCCTCCGCCCTGCAGAAGCCCTCATGGAGATCCTTTCATTCCATCACCTGGGCTTTGTCCATTTTGAGATCTTTCTCCTACTCTGGTTCCTAGGTAGACACTCTGAGACCCAAAGAGATGAAAGCCACAACAGAACTAGGCATGAAGTCTGTAGTCTCTTTCACTATAATTCTATTTATCTGTTGTCATGCCACCCAATCTTCTCAGGCTGGAGGGGTTTGTGCACTTTCATAGTAATTGTGGATTTCTTCAGATGCCAGCCAGTCTTCTCAGTCAAGCAGGCACTACAGGACAAATGAGGCAAAAAAGCAGAGTCAGGGACACATCCTTCCAGCTGCTGGCAAATGTGGTGCCTGGAAAAATGACCTGATTCAGCAAGACAAAGTCTTTCAGCCACACTGGCTGTCTTCATGAGTCCTTACACCATAATCACATCTGTTGGTTCTGGAAACATCTTTGGAAATAGAGCTGTCATGAAGTCTTTTAAAGTCTTAGTGGACCATTGGGTCACACTGACAATGGGCAATGACTTCTAAAGACACGTCATATGAAACTTCTTCAACAGAAGAAACATAAACTTCTCTTTTAAGGAAGACATCTGCTGGTTTTCACAACATGTGCATTCCTGACCTAGATATCTACTTCCCAGATGCAGGACATATGAAGCCAAAATATCCATCATTGAGTCCATGGCTCTGTCTTTTAGGATGGAAGGCAAGAAATCCTTGCAGATCATCTACAGTGTGCCTTCTAGCTCAGTGGCCTGGAGGACTCTTCTCACAGAGTGACTTTTCCTTTTATAGAAGCCAAAGGGATGATGTCAGTTCACCACTCTTTTCCAACAGAACACCACCCCTTCCCAGAAGTAGAGCTGCTGTCCAGTGAGTTTGTGCCATGGTACCAAGTTCCATCCACTTTCTACCCAAATGAATCTGTCTACGTTTTGCATTCTGTGTTTTGTTTTTTATTCCATTAGATGTCACTGAAATTCATTTTATATAGGAAGAGAAAATACTTTTTTTCTTTTCATGGAGAAAACTTTTAAAAAGCCCTTCTTCTTTCTGCTGACATCAGCTTAACAGGAAAGTCATGATGGAGTTGATCCCTTGAAGAACCTTAGGTGAGCACTACTGATGTTTTATCTTCCCCCCCCCCTCATTTTTTTTTGTTGTTGTTGTTAAGGAAGAAAGTGGTATTTTTCTTTTTGTGTTCTAGTTTGTTTACTTTTCCATTTCCCCAGAACTGGGCTGGTAATATGTCTTGCCTTCTAAAAAAGCAACACAAAGAAGTAAAGCAACAACAGCATTTAAACCCTTTGGAACCCTTAGACTGGCAATGCTGTTTTGAGCATATTGTAATTTTAAACAGGGAAAGAAATATTTTTTGGTTTCCTTTTGGTTTCTTTACTTTTTGTTTTCCCTGGAACACAGCTGGGAAGATGGAATGCCCTTTAAGAAAGCAACACAAAAAGTGAAGCCACAACTGTCATTTATCCTTTGAAGCCCTTATTCTGGCACTGGTATTTTAAGCATGTCATATTTTTAAACAGAGAAAGAAGTATTTTTGTTTTAAGAAGGTCATTTTCATAAAGAGAATAAGAGGCATCTTGCCTTTTTTTTTTTTTTTTTGCTTTGTGTTGCTTTGTTATGTGTTTTGCTTTTTTGCTGCTTGATTTTGTTTTTGTTTTACAACACATTTAGTAATATGCGTTGGCTGCTCAGAAAGCAACACCAAAGCAGTAAATCCAAAATAGTCTATGCTCTTTTGAAACATTAGATTGTCCCTGCGATTTTGAGCATATTGTTTTCTTAAAGGAAGAAAGAAGTAATACCTTGCTTTTAGCTGTTGTTGTTGTTCTTTCACAGTTTTCTTAAAATTGCAAGTTTTTAAAAAATTGTAACTCAGCAATGTGCTTGGCCTCCTATGAAAGCAACACTAAAACCATAAAGTCAAACAGTTTTTAACCCTTTGAAATGCTTAGACTGGCACTGCTGTTTTAAGAATATTCTGTTTTGAAATGGAGAAAAAAGTACATTGCTTTCCTTTGTCTTTTTTTTTTTTTTTTGTCTGCAGCATGGCTAGCAATATGTTTCCCTTTTTAGCAAACTGACACAAAAAGTAATGTCACCACGGCATTTAACCCTTTAAGTCCTTAGACCAGCACTGCTGTTTTCAGCATGTCATTTTCCTAAAGGGAGAAAGAGATAAATTTTTTTTTCCCTTGTGGTCTTTGTTTCTTTTTATTTTCTTGCGTTATTAATCCTTTTTTTTTTTTTTTTTTTGCAACACTATTAACAATATGCTTTTCCTCTTAAAAAAGCAACATAAAAGGAATAAAGCCAAAACTGTATTTAACCCTTTGAAGGATTAACTGGCACTGCTTATTTAAGTACTTCATTTTTCTAATGGAAGAAACTTCTTTAGAAGCTTCTGAGTTTCTTTTTTGTTTGTTTAGGTTTTGTTTTCTCTGGATCAACTTCAACATGAGTTGCTTTTTAGGTAAGCAACACCAACTAAAGTCACATCAGTGTGTAACCCTTCAAAATTCTGAGTTTGGCACTTTTGTTTTGATTGGTCATTTTTATAAAGGGAATAAGAGGTGCCTTGCTTTTCTTTGTTTTTTCGACATTTTATTTTCCTTTTTCTTTTCTGTAACACAGTTAACAATCTGCTTTGCTTCATTTTTTTCTTTTTTTTTTTAAAGAAAGTAGAAAGAAGTAAAGATTATTTTTCACCTTTCACAGATTGGAAAGGGGGCCGACACTCAGAGGCAAGCATGTGTTGAAGGGCCATGAATAACAGGAAGAGGAGAATGACGGAACGAGAGAGCAGCAGATCTCGGTGGAACCTCGAATAATAATAGGGTCATCTCTGTGTAATCTCCAAAAATGTTAGAGTCACACACTCTCCCAGCGGGGCCTCCAAAGTGTTGTCAGATCTCCTGGGGCTGTGGGTGTCTGGGGTACAATCTAATGCCCCTGAAAGATACAAAGAATTGTACAGAAGTTAGATTACAAAATATAGTTTATTTAAAGTAAATTAGAGAGAGAGAGAGGATCCGCCTCCCAAGATGGGGGAGGGATTCAAAGCCAGGAAGCATGGCAATAGCCATAGCTCCAAGAGCACAGGGCCACACCAGAGTCTAGCAAGGCAATGGCCTGCTTTGATCCTAAGACAACACAAAAGTAGGAAAGCCAAAACAGCCTTCAACACTTTGGGACACTTTGTCACTGCTATTTTAAGCACATCATTTTCTTAAGCAGAGAAAGAGGTATTTGATTTTTACAGTGTTTTCTCTTTTAAAAAAATTTCAATACATCAATATGCTTTGCCTCCTTTACTTTTACTTTACTTTCTTGGAAAAAAACTGGAAAGCAATACAAAAGCAGTAAAGCAAATGCAGTTTTTCCCTTTGAAAACTTAGACCAGCACTGCAGTTTCAAGAGTATCCTCTTTCTAAATGGAGAAAAAGGTACATTGCTTTGCCTTGCATTTTTCTTATTATTTTCTGTGTTTTTCTAAAATTTCTGCAACATGTCTAGCAATATGAAAACAAAAAGTAAAATAGGAGCAATGCCAATGCATGTTTTAACTATTTCAAGTTCTTAACCAGCATTGCTCTTTTGAGCATGTCATTTTTCAGAATGGAAAAAAACATACAATGCTTTCTCTGCTTTTTTAACGTTTTGGTTTTTTTTTTGCCTTTGTGTGTGTGTGTGTGTGCAATACAGCTAGCATATGCTTTGCCCTTAAAAAGGAGAAAAAAATAAAGGTCAAACTGCCTTTAACCCTTTTGAGAAAGGAGGTAGTCAGACGCTAGCTAGGCAGAGAGACAGGGAGGGTCTCGAGGACCAGTAATATCTGTGGAAATGCCCCTGCACTGCCCCCCTTATATAACTAGCAATTGAAAATCTGGTTGATGTGTTCAAACACATCCTCTTAGCTGGATGTTTTGTTCAAAGGGACATTTTGCCATTTGTATGAAGGCGCATTATTAACTAAGTGACCTAAATTAACCTAAGCTTAATATTAACATGACTTTATCTTTGAGGTTTTACCCCCCAGAGAGGGTTTTTCTATGGTACTTATGGGTAATAATCAAGATGGAGTAACTTTGGACAAGAGCACATATGCGCAGTGAAGGCTAAGACAAAGAAACAGTTAGGAGGGTGAGATGCAAGTGAGAGCCAGCTAAGATGCAAGTGAGAAGAACTCCTCTAGAAGAAAGAGAGAAAAACCCAGAACACTCTTGCACTTTGTGTAACTCATTTCGGCCCCCTCTCTTTCCTGGAAAGCTTCATTGCTTAATAAACTCCTTCTTTAACTCATTCTTTTCCTGTCTGCATTCATTAATCTTCTTGGTCATGGGGCAAGAACTGTACATTCCTGGTTTAAGCTGACAATAGAGTTAAATACTCCTGCAACACTTTGAAGTTCTTAAACAGGCACTGCTGTTTGAGATCTTTACTTTCTTGAATGAAAAAAACTGGTAAATACCATTTCATTGCTTTTTTGTTGTTCCTTTTCCTTGCTTTATTTTTGCAGCAAAGCTAACAATATACTTTTCTCTTTAAAAAGTAGCACAAAAGAAGTAAAGTCAAAACAGAACTTAATCATTTGAATCTCAGAGAGGCTTGACTGTTTTGAGCACCACTTTTCAAAAATTTTCATTTTAAAGATGTGGGGTACAATTCAGGGTTAGGTATAAAAATGTTCATTATGCAGGTATCCTTGAGATGAGTTGTGCCCCTTCCTCACCTGGCAATCCCCACAACTGCCAATCCCATACCCCTTCCTCTGACAGTTTCCCGCTACTGCCAATTCCTTCTTTTATAGTCTTATGATAATTTTTCAAGGTCCACTTATGAGTGAGAACATATGGTATTTTGTTCTTTATTTCTGTAATAGATTACTGAGTATGATAGACTCTAAATCCATCCAAGTTGCTGCGAAGTCCATATATTTGCCCTTCTTTATGACTGCATAATATTCCATTGTGCATATGTGCCCCTTTTTTTATCCAGTTCAGCTTCAATGGGCAACATGTTTTGTTCCATGTTTTTATTATTGTAAATAGAGATGCAACAAACGTGACTACTGGTTTCTTTTAGGTAGAATGACTTGAGTACCTCTGGGTATATTCCCAATAAAGGGATTACTGGGTCATATGGAAGACCCATTTCTAATTTATTCAGAAATCGCCACACTGCCTCCAAAGAGGTTGCACAGGTTTGCATTCCCACCAGCAATTAGAAGCATTCCTTTTTCTCCACATCCTCAAAAGCATCGTTGTTTGTTTTAATTATTGATGGTCATTCTTACTGGGGTTAGGTAGTATCTCAATGTGGTTTTGATTTGCATTTCCCTGATGATTAGTGAGGCTCAGCACGTTTTCAAGTGTCTGTTGGCTGCTTGTATATCTTCTTTTGAGAAGTGTCTATTCATGTCTTTTGCCCACTTTTAATGGGGCTGTTTGTTTTTTTCCTTTTGGCACTTTTGAGTTCCTTGTAGATACTAAATGTTAGGGCTTTGTCAGATACACAGTGGGCAAATTTTTTTTTCCGTTCTGTGGGCTGTCTTCCTGCTCTCTTGATGACTGCTTTTGCTTTGTGGAAGGTTGTCAGTTTGATGTCCCACTTGTCTATCTTATCTCATGGTATGGGCACATGGAATTTTGATCAGGAATTGGTTGCCAGTTCCAATTTCCATAAGGATGTTTTCTGCATTTTCTAAGATTCTTATAGTTTGAGGTTTTATGTTTAGGTCATTGATCCATTTAGAGTCGATTGTTGTGTATGGTGATAGGTAAGGGTCCTGTTTCAATCTTCTGCATGTGATCAGCCAGTTTTCCCAGGTGAGGTTCTCCTCTCCTCGGTGGTTGTTCTTGGAGGTTTTGTCAAAGATGAGTTGGTTGAGAAATAGAGACTTTGCTTCTGGAATGTCTATCCTGTTCCATTGGTCTTGATACCTGTTCTTTTACCAATATCAGACTATTTTGATTATTGTGACCTTATAGTAAAGTTTGAAGTATGGAAGTGTGATACCTCCTGCTTTGTTTCTTTTGCTAAGGATTGTTTTGGCTATTCATGGTCATTTATGTTTCCATATGAATTTCTGTATTATCATTTCCGGTCTGAGAAGAATGATGTTGTTAATTTGATGGGTATTGTATTGAATCTGTAGATTGCCTTTGTTAAAATGACCATCTGTAGAATGGTCATCTAAACAATGTTGATTCTTCCTATCCATAAGCGTAGAATATTTTTCCATTTGTTTGCGTGTTCTTGGATTTCTTTGAGTAGTGTTTTGTATTTCTCTTT
>NW_007037881.1:35671-53004 GCF_000164805.1 Carlito syrichta
ATCATTTCAGGGGAAATGATTCCAGTTTCTGTAATTTAGCAATTTACTAGCTGAGGGTTTATTGTAGATGATATCTACTCTTTTGAGGTATGTTCCTTCTATACCTAGGTGTTTGAGGGTTTTTATCAAGATGGGATGCTGGATTTTATCAAATGGCTTTTCTGCACCTAATGATGCAATCATGTGGTTCTTGTTTTTTCATCTGTTGATATATTTTATTATATTTATGGTCTTGGGGATGTTGAACCAGTCCTGCATCCTGGGGATGAGGTATACTTGGTCATGGTGGATGATTTTTGAGATAGGTTTTGAATCCAATTTGCTAGACTCCTGTTTAGGATTTTCGCATCTATGTTCATAAGGGATAATGGCCTATAGTTCTCTTTTTTTAGTTGAATCTTTATCTGGTTTGGGTATCAGTGTGATCTTCACTTCATTAAAGGATTAGGGAAGAATTCCATATTTCTCAATTGCCTGAAATATTTGTGACACAATTGGTATCAGCGCCTTCTTGTACCTTTTGTAGAATTCTGCTGGAAAGCCATCCACTCTAGGACTTTTTTTGGTAAGTAGTTTTCTTATGACATAGTCAATTTCCTGGGTTGTTATCGGTCTATTTAGTGTCTCAATGTCTTCTTGTTTCTACCTGGGTAGGTTGTGTAATGTCAGAAATTCCTCTATTTCATTTAGGTTATCAAGTTTGTTTCCATATAAGTGTGCATAGTAATCTCTGATAATATTTGTATTTTTCATAGTCAGTTGTGATATGATCTTTTGTATTTCTGATTGTGTTTATTTGGACTTTTTTTCTCTTTTTCTTAGTCATTCTTTCTAGGAGTCCATCAATCATGTTAATTTTTAAAAGAACCAGTTTTTTGTTTTGTTGATGTTTTCTATGATATTTTTGTCTCCTATGTCCTTATTTGGACTCTTATTTTGGTTACCTGGATTCTTCTGCTAAAGTTAGGGTTCTGGTGGTCTTCTCTTTCCAGCTCCCTTAGGTGATTTTCTAGGCTGTCAACTTGTGATCTTTCCATTTTCTTGATGTGTCTTCAGAAAGATACAAATTCCCATCTTAGAATTGATTTCATGGCATCTCAGAGGTTTTGGTAAGATGTTTCTTCCTTTTCATTTGTTTCAAAGAAACCTTTCAATTTCTTCTTTTATTTCAGTGTTGACCCAGTCATTGTTCAGCATCATGCGGCTTAGTGTCCATGTCTTTGTGGGCTTGGGAAAATTTTGTTGTTGTTGATATTTATTTTTATTCCACTGTGGTCTGAGAAGATGCATGGTAATATTTCAACCTTATGGAATTTGTTTATGCTTGATTTATGGCCAATGTTTGATTGATCTAGGAGTACATTTCAAGTGTTGATGAGTAGAATGTATATTCTGATGTTGTTGGGTGGAATAATCTTTAGGTGTCTATTAAGTCCATTTGGTTGAGTGTCAAGTTTAGATTCTGGATCTTCTTGTTGAATTTTGCCTTGATGATCTATCTAGGGCTGATAGTGGGGTATTCAAATCCCCTGTTATAATAGTGTTAGAGTCTAAATCTTTTTTTAGTTTACTAAGTAGTTGCTTTATAAATGCTGGTGCTCCTGTGTTTGGTGCATATATGTTTAAGATGGATATTTCCTGTTGATAGATTGAACCTGTTTTCATTATGCAGTGGTCTTTGCATCTTTTTATTTTATTTATTTATTTATTTATTTATTTATTTATTTATTTTATTTTATTTTTTTAGTTGGAGTCTCACTCTGTCGCCCAGACTGGAGTGCAGTGGCCGCTCCCGGCTACCGCAGCCTCGACCTGCTGGGCTCCGGCGATCCTTCCACCTCAACCTTCCGAGTAGCCTTCCACTTCAGCCTTCCGAGTAACCGGAATTACAGGTGCATGCTACCACACCTGGCTAATTTTTTGATTTATTGTAGAGATGAGGTCCCGCCTGCCCAGGCGGGTCTCGAACCTGCGGGCTCAGGCAATTCCCTCACCTCAGCCTCCCAAAGGCGGGGGATTACAGGCTGAGCCACCTTTTTAAATTTTGATAGCTTAAATGTTGTTTTGTCTGATTTTAAGATTGCGACCCCTGCCTTCTTTTGTGATCCATTTACCAAGAAACACATTTTGCACACTAACCTTGAGTCTGTATGTGTCCCTTGTGGTAAGATGAGTTTCCTGGTTGCAGAGAATAATAGGATCATGGTTTTTTATCCAGTTTGCCATTCTGTGTCTTTTCCATTATACATTTAGTCCGTTCATATTCAGACTGACTATTGATATGTGATTGTTTATCCCTGTCATGAGGTTCTTATAATTTTTTTCTTTGTTTGCTCATTTCCCTTTAGTTTTGGAGTCCATGTATGTATGTTTTCCAGTTTGCTGTTGCAATGTATTCTCTGTTGATTCTGTGATCTCTTGTTTCTCTTGGGAAGTGTGTGGGCTTCTTCTTTTTATTTCTTCTGTGCTTAATACCTTTTTAAGTGTCTCTTGTAGAGTTGGTCAGAAAGCTGCATAATCTCTTAGGGATTAGATGTATGGGGAGGATTTTAATACTCCGTCACTGATGAAGCTGAGCTTGACTGTGTAGGAAGTTCTTGGTTGACAATTCATCTTTGACAAAGCCTCCAAAACAAACACTGAAGAGAGGAGAAACTATTCAGTAAATGGTGTTAGGAAAACTGGCTGATCACATGCCAAAGATTGAAATACGACCTCTACCTATCACCATACACAAAAAATCGACTCTAAATGCATCAAAGACCTAAACATAAAACCTCAAACTATAAGAATCTTAGAAAATGCAGGTGGGCTCGGTGGCTCAGTCTGTAATCCTGCAACTTAGGTGGCCGAGCTGAGAGAATTGCCTGAGCCTGAGGGTTTGAGACCTGCCTTGGCAACTTGGCAAGACCTCATCTCTACAATAAATGAAAAATTAGCCAGTTGTGGTAGTGCACACCTGTAGTTCCAGTTTCTTGGAAGGCTGAGGTGGAAGTATCACCAGACTCCAGCAGATTGAGGCTGTGGTGGCCAGGAGTTTGCCACTGCACTCCAGTCTGGGCGACAGAGTGAGACTCCAAATCAAAAAAAAAGAAAAGAAAAGAAAATGCAATAGACACCCTTATGGAAATTGGAACTAGAAACCAATTCCTGATCAAAACCTTAAGAGCCCATACCATAATAGATAACATGGGGGACCTCATCAAACCGAAAAGCTTCTGCAAAGCAAAAGAAACTATCAAGAGAGTGGGGAAGACAACCCACAGAATGGAAAATATATTTGCCAACAGTGTATCTGACAAAGGCCTCACATCTCGGATCTACAAGGAACTCAAATGCAGCAAAAGATAAAAAACAAACAGCCCCAGTAAAAAGTGGGCAAAAGACATGAATACCTACCTCTCAAAAGAAGATATAAAGGCAGCCAACAGACACATGAAAAGTGCTCAGTCTCACTAATAATCAGAGAAATGCAAATCAAAACACGTTGAGAAACCACCTAACTCCAGTAAGAATGGCCATCATCAATAAAATAACCAATAACTGATGCTGGCAAGGTTACAGAGAAAAAGGAATGCTTCTACACTGCTGGTGGAAATGCAAACTAGTGCCACCTCTGTGGAAGACAGTGTGGTGATTTCTGAATAAACTAGAAAACGACCTTTCTTATAACCCAGCAATTCCCCTATTGGGAATATACCTGGAAGGACTCAAGTCATTGTACCATAAAGATACTTGATCACTCATGTTTGTTGCAGCTCTATCACAATAGGAAAGACATGGAACCAATCATACTGCCTATTGTAGCTGAATTGGATTAAGAAAACATAGTAGAAATATATATTAGAATATTATGCAACCACAAAGAAGGGCAAACGTATGAACTTTGCAGCAACTTGGGTGGATTTAGCATATATCATACTCAGTGATCTATCACAGAAACAAAGAACAGAGTACCGTATGTTCTCACTTATAAGCTGACCTTGAACAATTATCATAATGTTGGGAGCCAGCCATGGAGGCCTGCCTGCTGACAAAGTCCAGTGGGCTGAAGACCCCGGGTCACAAATCAAACCTGGGTAGCTGAGACCCTTGCTTCTTCTACTTTTGCTATTAGTGTAGCAAAAAAAGTTCTGAGGATGGAAAGCAAAATTGCACTCTCGCCTCTACTACACCTTGCAAAAGGGCAAGAGGGGAATTCATGAAAAATTACCCTCTCTTAATTTGAATTCCTCCCTAGGTTTCCACGTCCCTGCCCTCCTGGTATTAAACCATACAATCACTTGATTAAACATTGTAGTTGGGAAAATTGTAAAAAATCAGATAGTGCTTGATTTAATGTTTGTCAGGGAACTCACTGACCTTGCTAGGAAATTATCAATAGAGATTTAAGATATCATGTGCAGGTAGATAATTACTTGTAAGATTTTATTTCTTCTGATTAGCAACTAATTGGAGAAATTTGAGAAGCTACAGTTTGTATTTTTCGGAAGAGTGCCAATGCAAAAATTATATTTACTTAATTTCTTAATTTCTACATGTGGTATATTATGCTTAAAAAGTTAACAATCAGCCGGGCTCAGTGGCTCAGCCTGTAATCCTGCGCCTTTGGGAGGCTGAGGTGAGTGGATTGCCTGAGCCCGTGGGTTCGAGACCCGCCTGGGCAACGAGACCTCATCTCTACAATAAATCAAAAAATCAGCCAGGTATGGTAGCACATGCTTGTAATTCCAGCTACTTGGAAGGCTGAGGTGGAAGGATCGCCAGAGCCCAGCAGGTCAAGGCTGCGGTGGCCGGGAGTGGCCACTGCATTCCAGTCTGGGCGACAGAGTGAGACTCCAACTCAAAAAAAAAAAAAGTTAACAATCACATAAATATTAGGGCACCCTTGCCTTTACTTCCCTTTGTTAAGGAGTCTTGTGATTCTGGTTAAGGATTATGACTAAGGTGACTTGAGCCTGAGAGGCCTTTTGTTTTGCAAATGTCGAAGCTCATTCTCCCTGGCAGGAAATAAATAACACAGATTGTAAATACCAGGTGTAACATTGTGGAAAACTAGTCAGACCAACTTGCGGCTAAGAAACCTTAAAAGTGTTCTTTTACCCCGGCTAGTTGCAAATTGCTATGTGAAGGTCAAAGGTGTGACTTGCTAATCTATGTGACAATTACAGTGCTTAGAACTTGGTAGTGATTTATAATGTCATAGTTATAGGAATAAGTAAGTCTTGTATGAACATTAAGAAATGGTAATCATTAAAATATGTTAGAAGTTTGTAAAATTTATAGTTAATGTTTAGAATGATAATGTTTTAAGATCAAAACAGATTGAACAAAGATACATTGGCTGTCTAGTCATTAAATTGTAACTGGTTGCCTTGAAAGCAAAAAACATGTAGGGTATAAAAGGAGTTGGAAAAGACAATAAATCGGCATTTGTCCTATTTGCAGCAGAGTCAGTGTCCAAGTTTTTTCTCCTGCACTGACACCATCCCTCTTTCAGGAAACCCTGACCCGCTGGAGCTGGACTCCGGCAATCATAATACTATAAGAAAGGGATTGGCAGTAGTGGGAAACTGCCGGGGAAAGGAGGGGTAGGATTAGCAGTTGAAGGAAACTGCAGGGGAGGGAAGGACACACCTCATCAACAAGGTTACCTGCATAATGAACATTTGAATACCTAACCTGAATTATGCCTCACATCTTTAAAAGAAAAAAAGAAATTCTTTTTTGAAATTTTATATCTTTGAGGACTTTGAATCTTGGACTCCAGTCCCTTCTTGCTTATAGTGTCTCACTGACAGGTCTGCTGCTACTCTGATTGGTTTTCCCCAGTAGGTATCTGATCTTTCTACCTGGTGGGTGTTCTGATCTTTCTCTCTTGCTCCTTTGGAATTTTTTCTTTTGTGCCTACTTTGTATAGGCGAATTACTATATGTCTAGGGGTTGGTCTTCTCATTTGATGTATTGTGTGGGTTTTCTGGATCTCTTTTGTTTGGCTGGTAACATCCCTGCTGAGATGGGGAAAAAATTTTGATTTAGGATTTAGAGTCTGTCATACTCAGTGATCTATTACAGAAGTAAAGAACACAGTACCATATGTTCTCACTCATAAACGAACCTTGGACAATTATCAGAATACTGTAAGAAAGGGATTGGCAGTAGTGGAAAATGGCCAGAGAAGGGAGTGGGATTGGTAGTTGGGGGAAGAGAGGGACACACTTCATTCATAAGGGTACCTACATAATGAACGTTTGTTTACCTAACACTGAATTTTACCCCACATCTTTAAAATAAAGAAAAAAGCAAAATAAAAACTGAAAAAATAAAAAATATAAATAAAAGAGAAAAATGCTCAATATCACTAATTATCAAGTAAATGCAAATAAAAACTATAATGAAATATCATCTCACATTAGTGAGAATGGCCATCATTAATAAGTCAAGAAAAAAAGGATGCTGGTGAGGTTGCAGAGAAACAGGAATTTTCATACACTGTTGGTGGGAATAGCAGCTAGGGCAGCCCCTGTTGAAAGTAGTTGTGGATTTTTTCAAGAAATAAAAACAGAATTACCATTCCACCCAGGAATGGCAATACAGGAGATATGTCCAAAGAAGCAAGCATTGTTCTACTAAATGATAGTAGTAGTCAATATAGAAATTCATATGGAAACATAAATGACCATGAATAGCCAAAACAATCCTGAACCAAAGAATTAAAGTGGGAGGTATCACACTTCCAGACATTAAACCTTATTAAAAGGATATAATAATCAAAACAACTTGGGATTGGTACAAGAAAAGGCATAAAGACCAATGGAACAGGATAGAGATTCCAGAAGCAAAATCACAAATTCTCAACCAGTTCATCTTCAACAAAGCCTCCAACAGCAATCATTTGGGACAGAGGAACCTACTCAGTAATTGTGCTGGGCAAACAGGCTGACCCCTTAAAAAAATTAAAACAAGGCCCCTACCTATCACCATACACAAAAATCAACTCTAAATGTATAAAAGATCTAGACATAAAATATCAAGTAATAAGAACCTTAGAAAATACAGGAGAAACCCTTATGGAAATTGCAACTGGCAATCAATTCCTGAACAAAATCCCAAAAGCCCATTTCATAAGAGATAAGATAGACAAGTGGGACCTCATCACACTGAAAATTTCAGCAAAGCAAAAGAAACCATCAAGAGAGTAGGGAGATATCCCACAGAATTCAAAAAATATTTGCCAACTGTATATCTCATAAAGACCTAACATGTAGGTTATACAAGGAACTCAAACGTGTCAGAAAGAAACAAACAAACAGTCCTATTAAAGAGTGGGCAGTCCAGACTCAGTGACTCAGCCTGTAATCCCAGCCCTTTGGAGGCCAAAGCGAGTGGATTGCCTGAGCCCACAGGTTCAAGACCAGCCTGGACAACTTGGTGAGACCTTGTCTCTACAATAAATTTTTAAAAATTAGCCAGGTGTGGTAGCACTTCCCTGTAGTTCTGGCTACTTGGAAGGTTGAGGTAGAAGGATCACCAGAGCCCAGCAGATGGACCCTGGGGTGGCTGTGAGTGTGTCACTGGACTCCAGCCTAGGCAATGGAGTGAGACTTCAACTCAAAAAAAAAAAAGCAAAAAATATGAATAAACGCTTCTCAAAAGAAGACATAGGAGCAGCCAAAGATGCATGAAAAAAAGTTCAGCCTCACTAATTATCAAAGAAATACACATTAAAACTATACTGAGATACCACTAAACTCTAGTCAGAATGGCCATCATTGGTAACTCAAATAACTACAGGCACTGGAGATGATGTGGAGAAGAGGGAACACTTCTACACTGTTGGTGGGAGTGTAAACCTAGTACAACCTCTGTGGAAAACATTGTAGCAATTCCTAAAGGACTCAGCAATCCCCCTTCTGAAAATATACCAGGGGGAACTCAAATCACTCTATGAAACAGATATCTGTATGTACAAGTGTATTGCAGCATTATTCACAATAACAAAAACATGGAACTAACCATGCTGCCCATCAAAGGTGGACTGGATTTTTTAAAAGGTAGTACATATATACACAATGGAATATTATGCAACCATAAAGAAGGACAAAATTATGTACTTCACAGCAACTTGCATGGATGTAGAGTCAATAATACTCAGTGATCTACCATAGAAATAAAGAACTGAATACCACATGTTCTCCTTCATAAGCAGAACCTGAACAATTATCAAAATACTAGAAGAAAGGGATTGGTAGTGGGAAACTGTCAGGGAAGTGGTGGCACACTTAGTCAATAAGGATACCTAGTGAAGTGAGGACTAAAGTGAGGCCCAAAATCTACCTGTAAAGTGACTATTTGCATGCTTTATCCTGAATTGTATCCCACATCTTTAAAATGAAAATTTTTAAAATTCCCCATAAAAAAGTGGGCAAAAGACATGAATAGACATTTCCAAGGAAGATATATGAGCAGTCAACAGACACATGAAAACATGCTCAGATTCATTAATCATCAGAGCAATGCTAATCAAAACTACACTGAGATACCACCTAACTCCAATAAGAATGGTCATCTTTAATAAAATTAAACAACAACAGCTTCTAATGAGGATGCAGAGAAAAGGAAATGCTTCTACACTCTTGTTGGGAAGGCAAACTAGTTCAACCTCTATGGAAAACAGTGCGACAATTCCTAAAGGACCTAGAAATTGATCTTCCATATGGACCCAGCAATTCCACTTCTGGGAATGTACCCAAAAGATCTTTAATCACTCTACAAAAATGATACCTGCACATGCATGCTACTGCAGTGCTATTTACAATAGCTAAAATTTGGAACTAACCGTGTAGCTCATCAACACTGAACTGGGTAAAAAAAAAATGTTGCATTTATGCATGACGGAACATTATGTAGCCATATGGAAAACAAAATTATATATGGACTTTGCAGAAAATTAGATAAATTTAGAGACCATAATACCCAGTATTTTATCACAGAAACAAATAACTGAGTATACATATTCTTACTTATAAGTGAACCCTGAAAAATTTTTTGTTGTAGTTGTTTATGAGTTGGAGTCTCACTCTGTCACCCAGACTGGAGTACAGTAGCCGCTCCTGGCCACCGCAGCCTCGACCTGCTGGGCTCCAGCGATCCTTCCACTTCAGCCTTCCAAGTAGCTGGAACAATAGGCGTGCTCTACCATGCCCAGTTAATTTTTTTTTCTTAATTTATTGTAGAGATGAGGTCTCGCCAAGTTGTCCAGGCAGGTCTCGAACCCGCGGGCTCAGGCAATCCACTCACCTCGGTCTTCCAAAGCACAGAATTACAGGTTGAGCCACCGAGCCCGGCTGACCCTGAAAATTTACCATTATACTTTAAGATGGGACTGGCAACAGCTGGAAATGGCCAGGGGAGGGAGAAGAGGCTCATAACATCAATAAGCATGCCTGATCTTAAACCAGGAAAAGTAAGGACCAAAGGGAGAACCAAATTTTATCAATACGATGACCACTTGCATGCCTAATCCTGAATTTTGCTTCAGGTCTTAAATAAAATAAAATAAAAGATAATAGTATAGTATTCCTATATTTATCACATTACTAATCACAATAGAAGCAACATGGAACCAACATTAGTGTTCATCAATGGTGAGGTGGATAATATAAATGAGATCCACATTCATTATGGAATACTATGCAGCCATGAAAAAGGAATAAAATTATGTCCTTTGTGGCAACATGGATGCAGCTGGCAGCCCATATTCCAAGTAAATTTCAAAAGAAGCAGAAAATCTAATACCAAATGTTCTGATTTAAAAGTGAGAGCTTAACACTGAGGACACATGGGCATAAGAATGAGAACCACAGATGCTGGAGACTCTTCAAAAAGGAAGAGGGAATGGATAGGGACAAGACTTGAAAAACTACTTATTGGGTAGTGTGTAACCATTTTGTTGACAGCCTCAATAGAAGCTCAAACCAGCATATTAGGCAATAGACTTATATACCAAACCTGACCATTTACCCAGTGAATCTCAAAAGAAATTAAAATCAAAGGGAACATTATATTTTACACAAAATTTTTAAAAGGGGTGAAACCCAAAGATATGTTCCACACACTGACTATTAGGAATAAAATCTGAGCCTTGGAATTACAGTCAAAATGGATCCAGACAAAAAGAATACCCCTAGGTTGGCCACATGGAACTTTCTGCTATCTGTCTGACTAAGAAGTGTGGGACCCAGGAAAGTGTTCTTCCTAAGGGAATTTCAGCCAAACATTCTGTGTAGTTTGAGCATCATTGACTGCATTGTAGTGAGACTCCATCAGCATCACTGTATTGTGTATCCTAGTTCTTGTGGATTACAGATATCTTCACTTTTGATATGGCTTTGTTTTCTCCTCATGGTGATGAGCAGCTCTTGTTCTTTTGATGGTTGTTGATTTGGTAAGTCCACGTTCAGGAGAGGACACATGAGGATGAAAATAGCCCCTGGAAATGGAGCATAAAAGGTGCATGTGGCTTCAGGAAGGTAGATGGTGGAGAGAATGTGCATATAAAGAACTCAGTCTCTAGAAGGGGCTCAGCACTTCTTAGGCTGAAGACTAAAATAGATCGAAGTGCTCACACAGAAACTGAGATTGGGATCAGCTCTATAGGAGAGGAGAAGCTTGCAGGGATTCAGTGTGCAGACAAACAGAGAGGGTGGAGGAATTGTGCACATAAAAGAGGGTTTGTTTTCCAGTGGACAGCTCCACCCAGGGTGTGATGTGGGCAGCTCACTGTCAAACTTGGTCTGGCTTCAGACATATCAGCAGGGTAAGGTAAGGCTGCCGAGAAAGTCTCTTGTAGCCTGCAGCAACCCCAATCACCTAGAGTCTCATAAGCAAGGTAGTGAGTTGGTCCTGGAACTTGGGGTGCCAGTTAGTTAGGGAGCTCATCAGTAAAATGTGGGCCTGAAGAATGGCTGATTGGTTGACTAGGGGCAGAAAGTAGAGGCAGGTTCATGCAGGATGTTGGAGTTGAAGATGGTTTTTGGTGTACCTCAAAACAAGGAGATCTGAGTAATACAGAAAAATAAGAATGTTGTAAGCTAATGCCAGGATCAATGGGAACAAGTTCCAAGTTGGTGGTGGGGTGGGGGGGGGGATTCCGATAGCATCAGATATTTTCAGACTTTTTATTCTCTATAAATCAAACGAAGGGTGTGCTGTGGAAACTGCCAACCAAGCAAACTGTGGGGGTCTCAATTTTCCACAGGGATTATTTTGGACATGAAACAAACCAAGGTGAATGAATAGTACATTTCAACCAGGTGAACAGAGTCGTCTAGTGTTATGGTCTTCTCCCTCTTGGACACAAGTGTCACAGAGTTCATGCAGATATAGGTAAAACACATTGAAAATGTATTAAAAACTGCTGTGCAGTGGCACTAACTCAGAAAAAGGATATTGCACATCAACTTCCCTGCATTTTGGTTTCAGTGGGACACAAGTGTTGCTTCTGTGGCTTCAGATTTGATATTGACACAAAGCACTTTGCGTGATGAGGGCAAAGACCAAGAGTCTGGAACCTTGTACACTTAACTCCACTTAACTGAGTGAAGCACTAAAACCTCCAATGTTAATGTTTTAAGTGCTTTTTTTTTCCAAAAGGAGAAAGAGATATGTTCTTCTACAAGTCACATAGCCATGAAGTTCACCTGGCCTCTGATGAAACTCACACAATAGCAGTGAAGACCATACAAAGTTTAACTGGTAGAAGTCTTGAGACCTAGACTGTTGATCTATTGAATACATAATATCGTGGGGGATAAGAAGAAAAAAAATCTCATTTAAGCATCACAGTCTGAATTTTCTGACTGCTTTATCAGAAATGGAAAGAAAACTGTGCAGACTAAAAATGCTTTACAGTCTTCTGTACCACCAAGGCAAAACTCAAGAAGAAAGGTGGAGAGTTGTGGCTTTGTGTGAGATGTCCCCCCAGGATCTCTAGAAGAACAAAGCCAAGATTAGAGGTCAGGATCCTGGTAAAATGGATTGGAGGAAAGCAAGAACTTCAAAGACTTATGGGGCAAGAGAATGTCTCTTCCACAATCTCTGGACTGATGGGTCCAGCATCTGGGTGTAGCAGGAGGAACACGGAAACACTCCACAGGGCCAGTGTTGGTTGAGCAATTGTGTTTGGAAATCTGGACCCTTCATTAAAATCCTAATGGCACAGGTGCCCTACAGGATTCAGGAGGTCCCAAGAGCCCCCTATGCTGCTCTCCATGTAAAACACAGCTTGGGACATCTGTTTTATTCTTTTGATTTAAATTTTTTTTTTATTCTCTGTATGTACAGTTCAACTTCTTATTGTCTTTTAGGTTATTGATGCTGCAAAGTAGGAAGCTCAGGCTCTGCTTCTTGCCTCAAAGTAGGGCAAGTCTCCTACCCACCAGTCATACTGAACAGGAGGCAACCACATTGACATGTCTAAGATTTTGCTTATGTAGGAAATCTCAGTCTCAGTTGAGAAAGTTATTTTCACAAAAGAGAAAAAAAAATAGTGGTTGTTACTTTTCTGTTGGAAAATACTGTTTAGAATAAACAAATATGTGACTATTTTTTCCATTCTTCTTCTCCCACTTTTCCCCTTTTTTTTCCCCCACAGTAAATGTTTCCTTGTAAAAGATATGGTCTCCTTTAAACAAGGCCTCTTTGTGCTTTTAATATTCAAGAACTTAAAGGTGCTCACTGGGCAACCCCCTCGGGTCCCTCCCTCCCAAGGTGGTAGCTTTTCTGTCCTCTTTATGAATCCTGCTTTCTAAAAAAATAATAAAAATAAAATTAGTTAATTAATTAAAGTACTCACCATCGTTATCAAACGATTGTAATCCCCAAGGACAGAATCCCTTAATTCAGTGAAACAGCAAAAACATATACAAGATGGATTAAAACTGATCAGACCACAAACTACCAAAATCCTAGGAAACTCTGTGAAGCACCTTTTTGAATATCAAACTGGTCAGTTAACTTATGACCGAGTCCTCAAAAGCAAATCCAGAAAAACAAAAATAGACAAGTGGGGTCACAAACAATCAACAGAACAATTAGACAACCTACAGAAAGGGAGAAAATATGTGGAAACTATGCCTGTACAGAGTACTAATATTCAGAATATTTTAGAAACTTAAATCAATTAGAAGGAAAAACAATGAAAAAAAAACCAACAACACAGACACACAAAGTGAACAAAAAGCATGAAGAAACATTTCTCCAAAGAATATGTGCAGGCAACCAATAAACACATGAAAAATCCTCAACATCACTAATCATCAAATAAATGCAAATAAAAACCATGATGAGATATCATCTCAAACTAGTCAGAATGACTATAACAAAACAAACAATTTTGGCAAGGTTGAGAGAAACAACAATGTTCATATAATGTTGGTGGGAATGGAAGGTAGTGCAAACCATGTGAAAAGTACTAGGGGATTTTTCCAAGAACTGAAAACAGAGTTTCCACTCTACCCAGGAATCACACTATCAGACATATGCCCAAAGGAGCCTGCATTATTCTGCTAAAAGGCACCAGTAATCTTATATTTATCACAGCACTAATCAAAATGTCAACCTCATGGAAGCAACCTGAATGCCCTTAAGGGTGAGGTGTAAAACATAAATGAGATCCATATTCACTATGGAATACTATGCAGCCATGAAAAAGGAATAAAATTATGTCCTTTGCAGCAACATGGATGCAGCTGGCAGCCCATATTCCAAGTGAATTTCAAAAGAAGCAGAAAATCTAATACCAAATGTTCTCATTTGCAAGTGAGAGCTTAACACTGAGGACACATGGGCATAAGAATGAGAACCACAGATGCTGGAGACTCTTCAAAAAGGAAGAGGGAATGGATAGGGACAAGACTTGAAAACCTACTTATTGGGTAGTATGTAACCAGTTTGGTGACAGGCTCAATAGAAGCTCAAACCATCTTATTGAGCAATAGACTTGTATACCAAACCTGACCATTTACCCAGTGAATTTCAATGAAATTAAAATCAAAGGGATCATTACATTTTACACAAAATTTTAAAAAGGGGTGAAAACCAAAGATATGTTCCACACACTGACTATTTGGAATTAAATCTGAGCCTTAGAATTCCAGCCAGTATGGTTCCAGACAAAAAGAAAACCCCTAAGTTGGCCACCTGGAGCCTTCCACTGTCTGTCTGACTGAGAGGTGTGGGACCCAGGAAAGTGTCCTTCCTAAGGTAATTTCAGCCAAACATTGTGTGTAATTTGAGCATCATTGTCTGCCTTGTAGAGGGACTCCATCAGCATCACTGTATTGTGTGTCCTAGCCTTTATGGGATGCAGGTGTCTTCACTTTGAATATGGCTTTGGTTTGGATTCACAGTGATGAACATCTCTTGTTCTTTTGATGGTTGTTCATCTTGGAAGGCAATGTTCAGGAGGGCATACCTGAGGATGAATATAGCCTCCAGAAATGGAGCATAAGGAGTGCAAGTGACTCCAGAAATGTAGGTGGGGTGAGGGGGAGGACATTCAAAGAATTCAGTCTCCAGGAGTGGTTCAGCACTTCTTAGGCTGAGGACTAAAGTAGGTCAAATTTTCCAAATGGTAACTGAGACCGAGGTCCAATCTATAGGAGAGGAGAAGCTAGCAGGGTTTTAGTGTACCTACCACCAAACAGAGAGCTTGGTGGAATTGAGCACACAAAGGAGATTTGGGCATTTCCAGTGACCAGCTCCAACCAGGGTCTGATGTGTAATTCACTATCAAGTTGGTCTGGCCATGACGGCATCAGCAAGGGTAGGTAAGACTGCAGAGAAAGCCCCATGTAGCCTTCAACTCCCCAAATCACCTAGAGCCTCATAAGCAAAGTAGTGGAATGGTCCTGGAGCTTGGGGTGTCACTAAATTAGGGAGCTCATCAGTGAGATGTGGGCCTGAAGAATGACTGATTGGTTGTCCAGGGACAGAAAATACAAGCAAGATCATCCAGTAGGTGGGAATTGAAAGATGGAATTTGAGTGTACCTCAAAAAATTGGAGACCTGAGTAATGCAGAAAAAGGAAGAGATCTGTAAGTCAAGTCCTGGATCATTGGCAGCAAGTTCCAAGAGGGGAAAGGACTCTGATAGTACCAAAGCATTTCGTTCATACTTTTAATTATCCATTCTTCAAACAGCCTTCATAGGAGGATGTGCTGTGGTAACTGTCAACCAGGCAGCATGTGGAGATCTCAAATTTCCACAAGGAGTATGTTGGACATGAAATAAACAGAGATGAAAGAATGGTACATTTCAACCACATGGAGAGAGTAATCTGGTTGAAAGTTTTTCTCTCCATTGGGCATGAGTATCACAAAGCTCATGCAGACATGGGTAAAAGTAGTTTTATTGAAAACTCCTGTGCAGTGGCACTAACTCAGCAAAAGGACTTATCACAGCAGTTTCCTTGTTTTTTTTTGTTTTTTTTTTTTTTGGTTCAATGGGATAGAAATGTTGCTTCTGTGGCTTTGGAGTCGGTATTGACCCCAAGCACTTTGAATGGTGAGGGCAAATATCCAGAGCTTAAATGGCTGCCCATCTCCAGATGAGCCCTTGAGGACTCTGGAGACTTCACAAATGGGGGGCTGCTTTCTCCTCGAAGCTCTTTCTTCTAATGATGGTCACTGAATTTTCTCTGTAACTGGTCCTTTGAGTTTTAATTCCACCACCCTACAACCCCTTCACACCAGTGTGATGGGCTGTTAATCCATAAGTTCCGGACTGCAGCATCTGCTGAGGTCCTGTTTTGGAAAGCACCTTTCCAGTCAGGAAATGGACTTTTGCATCCCTGAGGTTTTCTGTTTCTCCTAGCTCCAGCTGCCATCCCCATACATGAGCTTGCCAATGCCCTCTGGGCTTTTCACCCGAGGATTTCTCCTGCGAATACCATCTTCCATTTGGTCTATTCCTTGCAGGCTGCAGCACTTCAGCCCCAGAAGTCCCTGTGGAGATCATTCCACCCCATCAACCAGGCTTTCTTCACCATGAAATCTTTCCCCTACTCTGGATTCTAGACATGTACTCTGAGACCCAAAGGAGATGAAAGCTACCACAGAACTAGGCATGAAGACTACAGTCACTTTCATTGTAATTCTGGTTATGTGTCCTCTTGCCAACCAGGCTTCTCAGACATGCTGGAGGGCTTCAGAGACTTGCATAGTAATTCTGTGGATTTCTTAACCTGCCAGTCAGTCACCTGAATCCAGCAGGTGCAACATGTCAAATGAGCCCCAAATCCAAAAAACAGAAACAGATTCATCCAGGAGCTAATGATGTGATGCTAGGAAAATCGTCCTGATCCAGCAGCACAAGGTCCTTTGACCACACTGGCTCTGTTCATGGGTTTTTAAAATGCAATCTCTTCCATTGGTTCTGGAAAGATCTTCTTTGGAAATAGAGATGACATGAGCTTTTTAAAGTCTCACGGACACTCAGGACACCAACAACAGGCAAAAGCTTCTCCAGGCATTGGGGTAAGGATCTTCTTCCAAAGAAGGAACATAGACTTTCCTCTTAATAAAGACATCTGCTGATTCCCTGGAAAGTTTGTGCATTCCTCTACTAGATATAATCATCCAGGTGAGAACAAGTGAAGCCACAACATTCACCATCAAGTGCATGGTTCTGCTTTTTGGGATTGAAAGCATGGAGTCCTTGCAAATCACCTTCAGTTGTCTCCTAGTTCGATGGCATGGAGCACTGTGCTCACAGGATGTCTTCTTTCTATAGAAGCCAAAGAGATGATGCAAGCTCATTCTGTCCATTCAGGAAATATCCCCACTCCCCAAAAGAGGAGCACTGGCCAATGAGCTTGTGCCCTGGGGACAAGCTCCACCCACCCTCAAGTCTTCCTTCCCACAGATTTTCTATGAAATCAATCTGCTGACATTTATTTTTCTGGCTTTTGAGATGTTGCAAGTGGTTTATTTTTTTTTTTCATTAATCAGTATTTTTTATTATGGTTTTGTGGGGTACAGTTAAGGGTTAGGTGTACAATGACGTTTCATTCAGGCACCCTGTAGATAAGAAGTGTTTTCCCATCCCCCGACAGATATTTGCTACTGTTAATCCCATCCCCCTCCCCCCCATAGTTTCCCAGTACCATCTGTCATTTTCTCATAGTATTGCATTGGATGTTCAAGGTCCATTATATGAGTGAGAACATGTGATATTCGGATTTTTGTTTTTGTGAGAGGTCACTCAGTCTTATAGACTCTAGTCTCCATCCAGGTTGCAGCGAAATTCATGATTTTGTTCTTTTTTATGG
>NW_007037881.1:53103-53556 GCF_000164805.1 Carlito syrichta
GTGAAGAACATACGTGTGCAGGTATCTTTTTTATAGAGTGATTTGTGTTCTTCAGGGTATATTCCCAGTAGGGGGATTGCAGGGTCATATGGAAGGTCAATTTTTAGAGCTTTTAGGAATCGCCACACTGCTTTCCACAGAGGTTGCACTAGTTTACACTCCCGCAAGTGGTTTATTTTAAAGGGAAAAGAAATCATTTGTTTTATTAGAAACACTTTATAAAAAGCCCTCCTCCTTCTGCTAACATCAGCACAACTCAAAAGTCAAGACATCATGAACACTTTGAAGAGCCTCAGACTAGCAACATTGAAGCTTTGAACTCTTATCTCTAAAAGGGAAAAAAGAAGAATATTTGGTTTGGTTTTGTTCCATTTACTTTCTGTTTTCGCTGTAACATGGCTGGCAATATGCATGCTTTTTTTTTTTAGTTGAAGTCTCACTCTGTCGCCCAGA
>NW_007037881.1:53660-55751 GCF_000164805.1 Carlito syrichta
GCTGGAACTACAGGCGTGCACTACCACTCCTGGCTAATTTTTGATTTATTGTAGAGATGAAGTCTCACCAAGTTGCCCAGGCAGGTCTCGAACGTCTGGGCTCAGTCAATCCACTCACCTTGGCCTTCCAAAGCACAGGATTATAGGCTGAGGCACCAAGCCTGCCCTATGCATGCATTAAAGAGAGAAACACAAAGTAGTAAAGCCACAACAGCCTTTAACCCTGTGAAACCCTTTACCAGGACTGCTATTTTGAGCACGTCGTTTTTCTAACCGGGAGAAAGATGTACTTTTTGGCTTCCTCTTTACTTTTCCTCTTCCCCCAAACACATCTGGCGATACTCGGCAATTTTGAAAAGTAACATAAAGAAGTAAAGCCACAACAGCGTTTAATTCAGTGAAGGCCTTAGACCAGTACTGCTGCTTTAAGGACATCGATTTTTTTAATGGAGAAAGAGGTGGTTTTTGGTCTCTTTGGGGTTCCTTTCCTTTTTCTTTTCCCCTTAATTAGATTGGCAATATGGGTTGCCTTTTAGGAAAGCAATAAAAAGACATTAAGGCACAACATTTGTTAACCCTTCAAAGACCTTAAATTTGCCCTGTTTTCAGTGGGAGGTTTTTCTAAACCGAAAAATATTAACTTTTTGTTTTGATGTTGTTGTTTATTTATTTTGTTATCTCTGAAACATGGCAGGCAATAGGCTTTAATTTTTAAGAATGCCTCACAAAAAAGTAAAGACACAATGCGTTTAGCCCTTCCAAACACTTAGACTGGCACTGCTGTTTTGAGCATGTCGTTTTTCTAAATTGAAAAAAGAAAAGACGTACTTTCGGCTTGTTTTTGTTTCATTTATTTTTTGTTTTCACCAGTACATGTCTCCCAACATACTTCTCCTTGTAAGAAAGCAACACAAAAAAGTAACGCCATGTCAGGGTTTACTGCTTTGAAACCTTTAGACCAGCACTGGTTTTTTTTTTTAGCACATTGTTTTTCTAAAACAGAGAAAGAAGTATTTGCGCGATCCTGCTGGTTCCTTTACGTTTTTTCCTCTGGAACATGGCTTCCAATTGCCTTTTGAAAAAGCAATACAAACAAGTAAAGTCACAACAGAACTAAGCCTTCCAAGCATTACGCCAGCACTGATATTTTGAGCGCGTTGTTTTTCTCAAATAAAAAGGGACGGTTTCAGTTTCTTTCTGGCTCACGCCAGCTTGCTGAGCCACCCCTTTCTCATAAGTTCCTGGTTGCAGTGTCGGCTGAGGTCCTGTTTTGGACAGCTCCCCTTCAGTCAGGAAATGGGCCTTTGCATTCCTAAGATTTGCATTTCTCCCAGCTCCAGCTGACCTTCCAGGAGTAGAGGTTTCAATGCCTTCTGAGCTGTTCACCTCAAAATTTCAGCTTTGAATGCCCCCTCCATTTGATCAATCCCTCCCAGGCTGGAACCCCTCCGCACCAGAAGCCCTCATGGAGATCCTTCCATGCCATCACCTGGACTTTGTCCATCTTGAGATCTTCCTCTTACTCTGGGTCCTAGGCAGGCACTCTGAGACCCGACGAAAATGAAAGCCGCAACAGAACTAGGCATGAAGGATATAGTCTCTTTCACTGTAATTCTGTTTGTCTGTTGTCATGCCACCCAGGCTTCTCAGTCAGGCTGGAGAGTTTTGTGTACTTTCTTTCTTTCTTTCTTTCTGAGTTGCAGTTTCACTCTGTCGCCCAGACTGGAGTGCAGTGGCCGCTCCCGGCCACTGCAGCCTCGACCCACTGGGCTCCAGCGATCCTTCTGCCTCAGCCTTCCCAGTAACCGAATTACAGGCGCGCGCTACCATGCCTGGCTGATTTTTGATTTATTGTAAAGATGAGGTCTCGTCAAGTTGCCCAGGCGGGTCTCGAACCCGTGGACTCAGGCAATCCACTCACCTCAGCTTCCCAAAGGCGCAAAATTGCAGGCTGAGCCACTGAACCCGGCTGATGATTGTTTTCAAATATCATCTTTAAAATATTGAACTCAATAGGTAATCTATCACTAAGTTTTCAAGTCTGAATTATTTCCCTCTACTCATCTCGTCTTCCTTTGTACTGATCACACA
>NW_007037881.1:55771-63425 GCF_000164805.1 Carlito syrichta
CCGGCTCATTTTGATTTATTGTAGAGATGAGGTCTCGCCAAGTTGCCCAGGCCGGTCTCGAACCCGCGGGCTCAGGCAATCCACTCACCTCAGCCTCCCAAAGGCGGGGGATTACAGGCTGAGCCACCGAGCCCGGCTTTTGTGCACTTTCATAGTAATTGTGGTTTTCTTCAGATGCCAGCCAGTCTTCTCAGTCAAGCAAGCACAACAGGACAAACGAGGAGAAAATCCACAGTCAGGGACACATCCTTTCAGCTGCTGGCAAATGTGATGCCTGGAAAATTTTCGTGATTTATCAAGAAGTCCTTTAGCTGTACTGGCTGTCCTCATGAGTCCTTAGACCATAATCACATCTGTTGGTTCTGGAAACATCTTCTTTGGAAATAGTGATGACATGAGGTTTTTAAAAGTCTTAGCATTGACAATGGGCAATGGCTTCTTCAGACTTGTCATAACAAACTTCTTCAAGAGAAGAAACATAAACTCTTTTAAGGAAGACATCTGCTGGTTGTCAGGACAGGTGCATTCCTGTCCTAGATATCTTCTTCCCAGATGTAGGACATATGTAGCCAAAATATCTGTCATCAGGTCCATGGCTCTGTCTTTTAAAATGGAAGACAAGGAATCCTTGCATATCATTTTCAGTGCGCCTCGTAACTCAGTGACTAGGAGCACTCTTCTCACAGGGTGAGTCTTCCTTTTATAGAAACCGAAGGGATGATGTCATTTCACCACTCTTTTGCAAGAGAACAACACCACCCCTTCCCAGAAGTAGAGCTGCTGTCCAATGAGTTTGCAACATGGTACCAAGCTCCACCCAAATTTCCACCCAAATGAATAGTCTGCGTTTTGCATTCTGCGTTTTACGTTTTATTCCGTTAGATGCCACTAAAAAATTCGTTTTACAGAGGGAGACAAAATACGAATTTTTTTTCTCGCTTATTTGTTTTAATTAGGAACACTTTCAAAAACACTTCTCCTTTTTGGGGACATCAGCATAACCGGAAAGTCATGAGCAAGTTGATGCGTTGAATGATCTTAGGCAAGCACTACTGATGTTTTGAGTCTCTGCCCCACACCTCTCTTTTTAAAAACTGTTTTGTTAAGGAAGAGAGTGGTATTTTTCATTTTCTTTTTTTTACGGTTCATTTGTTTTTCATTTATTGGCTTGCCTTCTAAGAAAACAACACAAAAAATAAAGCAACAACAGGGTCGTCACTGCTGTTTTGAGCATATTGTAATTTTAAACCGAGAAAGAAGTATTTTTTGTGTTCCTTTTGGTTTCTTTACTTTTTGTTTTCCCTGGAACACAGCTGGGAAGACGGGGTGCCTTTTTGGAAAGCAACACAAAAAAATGAAGCCACAACAGTCTTTAACCCTTTGAAACCCATTTTCTGGCACTTGTGTTTTGAACATGCCGTATGTCATATTTTTAAACAGAGAATGAGGTGCTTTGTTTTGAGAAGGTTATTTTCATAAAGAGCATAAGAAACACGTTGCCTTTTTTCTTTCTTTCTTTTTTGGCTTTACTTTTTTTGTTCTATGTTTTGCTTTTTCACTGTTTTTTATTTTTTTGGTTTTTGGTTTTTTGGTTTTTGTTTTTGTTTTTGTTTTTTTTGCAACACACTTAGGAATATTATTTGCCTTGTCAGAAAGCAACACAAAAACAGTAAGCCAAAACATCCTTTACCTTTTAAAACACTTAGATTATCCCTGTGGTTTTGAGCATATCATTTTTTTTAAGGAAGAAAGAAGTAATTCCTTGCTTTTTGTTGTTGTTTTGCAGGTTTTTCTTCTCCATTTTTTGTAATTGCAACTCAGGGATAAGCTTTGCTTCCTGTGAGAGCAACACAAAAGCCACACAAAAGCCATAAAGTCAAAACTGGTTTTAACACTTTGAAAGCTTAGATTGGCATTGCTGTTTGAAAATTTTTTTTTTGAAATGGAGAAAAAGGTACATTGTGTTCCTTTGCTTTTTTCTTTACTTTCTGCTGTTTTTGTTCTATTCATCTGCAACATGGCTAGCAATATGCTTCCCCTTGTAACAAACTAACACAAAAAAGTAATGCCAACACAGTGTTTAACCCTTTGAAGTCCTTAGACCAGCACTGCTGTTTTCCTAAAGGGAGAAAAAGGTAAAATATTTTTCTTTGAGTTGTGGTCTTTGGCTTTTTTCCCCCCCTTGAATTATTAACACTTGTTTTTGCAACACAGTTATCAATATGCTTGTCCCCTTAAAAAAGCAACACTGCATTTAACCCTTTGAAGGTTAAAGTGGCACTTCTTACTTAAGCACTTTGTTTTTCCAAAAGAAGAAGCCTCTTGGTTTCCCTTTGTTTACATTTTATTTTCCCTGGACCAATTTCAATATGAGTTGCCTTTTAGGAAAGCAACACCAGCTAAAGCTACATCAATGTGTAACTGTGTTTGGCACTTTTGTTTTGAGTGTATCATTTTTATAAAGGGAATAAGAGGTACTTTGCCTTTTCACCATTTTCTTTCTCTTTTTCTTTTCTGCAACACAGCAATACAACAACCCAAAAAATACAAGAGTCGAAACAACCTTTAACCCTTTGGGACACTTTGACCGCCACTGCTATGTTGATCTTTTTCATAAAGGAAGAAAGAGTTATCTTGATTTTTGTAGTTTTTTTCTTAATTTTTAAAAACTTTCAATACATCAACATGTGTTGAAAACAACACAAAAGCAGTAAAGTGAAAACAGTTTTCTCTTTTGCAGTTTTGAGAGTATCCTCTTTCTAAATGGAGAAGAGAGTACATTACTTTGCCTTGCATTTTTTTCATTTTTTTAAAAAAATTCTGCAACATGGCTAGCAATATGCATTCCCTCTTAAAAACAAAAGAAGTAATGCCAATGCCCATTTTAACTATTTGAAGCTCTTAGACCAGCACTGATGTTTTGAGCATGTCATTTTTCAGAATGGAGAAAAATATACAGTGCTTTTTGGTCTTTTTTTGGCCTTTTTTTCCCCCAACACTGTAGCAGGAAAAATAGAGAGATCGTGACACCGAGTCTATTATAGGAAGTGGCACTTTATTACGCTGGCCATCCCAGTGGGCCCAAGGGTTTAATGTGTCCAATTCGAGTGCCCCAGAACAGAAGTGGGGTCTTATACCCTTGTTTAGGTAAGGGAAGGGGTCATGTTGAGTGATTACATACTTCCTTTGGAACTTTACAAGGTTGTACTCAGCAAAATCAGATTTTTTTAAAGAACAAATGGTTTCCAAGAACTGCAGGCTTGTAAACCATCAACTTCAGAAGGGGCGTTTTAGATAAGACTCTTTTCCATTCCCATGAAATGTCCAGTCTCTGGGTCATTTGGCCTTTCTTAAAAAAAACCTGCCCAGGCGCCTGGCGGGTCTTTAAAGTTACAACTTGTCTTTCAAAAGGAAATACCTTTAACTGCTAGCAACCCCTCCTCCTGCCGCTGGGAGTTATTCCAGGTGATTGCCAAGAGGCCAACTGTTGATTCCAAACCAGCTACATGTGTTTCTGTGTTTATTCACTCAATCATTTATATCTGAAATATACCTGAGCATTTGCCACATCCTGCCACAACACAGCTAGTATATGCTTGGTCCTTTAAAAAACAAGACAAAAAAGTAAAACCCAAAATGCCTTTAATCCTTTTGAGAGAGTAGGTAGTCACACACTGGCTAGGCAGACAGACAGGGAGGGTCTCCAGGAGAAGTAACACCTGTGGAAAGGCCCCTAGAATGGAGAGAGAAAATCTCAGAGCACTCCCCCATCTCAAGCCCCTTTCTTTCCTGGAGAGCTTCATTGCTTAATAACCTTCTTTCACTTGTTCTTTGGGTGTCTGCATTTCTTAATCTTCTAGGTCATGGGACAAGAACCCAAGTTTCCTGGTTTAAGCTGACAGTGGAGCTAAAAACTCCTGCAACACTTTGAAGTCCTTAAAATGGCACTGCCATGTGTGCCTGTCATTTTCCTGAACAAAAAAACTGGTAAGTCCCCCACCCTTTTTTGTTGTTGTTGTTTTTTTCCCCTTGCTTTACTTTTGCAACAAAGCTAACAATATACTTTTCTCTTTAAAAAGTAGAACAAAAGAAGTAAAGTCACAACAGCACTTAACCATTTGAAACCCTTAGAGAGGCTTGACTGCTTTGGGCACCTTTTTTTTTTTAAAGAAAAGGGAAATAGGTACCTGGCTTTTCTTTCCCTTTCTTTCTTTTCTTTTATTTGCCTATTTATTTTTTCTCCCCTCTCTCTCTCTCTCTCTCTCTCTCTCTCTCTCTGACAGTTGGCAATAAAGTCTGCCTTTGCATTTTTGTCTTTTACTCAGGTGGTTTTCCAGCTTTTTTATTCAACACAGCTAGCAATATAGTTTTCCTCCAAAGAAATCAACACAAAAGAAGTAAAGTAAAAACAGCACTTAACCCTTTAAAAAAACTTCCGGTGACACTTCTGTCTCAAGCATGTCATTTTTCTAAATGAAACATGAGGTATAGTGTCTTTCTTTACTTTTTTTGGTTTTTTTTTCCTGCAAAACTGCTAGCAATATGATTTGCCTTCTAAGAAGCCAACATTCAAAACACATAAAGCCAAAACAGGATTTAAACCTCTGAAGCCCTTACACCAGATCTGCTGTTTTGAGAACTTCTTTTTGCTAAGTGGTGAAAGAGATAAGTTGGGTTTTTTGCTTTTTTCTTTTCCTTCATTCCTCCCTTCCTTCTTTCTTTCCTTCCTTTCTTTCTCTTTTCTGCAATACAACTAGCAATATGCTTTACTTCTTAAGAAAGCAAAAGTACCCAGAAACATTTTAACCCTTTAAAGTATCTAAAAGGAAAGCAAGATTTCTTGATTTTTGGCTACAAAGACAAAGTGTTGGCCATACTTTCTTTGAAACCAACAAAACCAGTTAAGTCAAAACACATTTAACCCTTTCAAGTATCTAGACCTACAGTGCTGAAGTTTGAGCAATTCTTTTTCTGTAAAAATATTATATTTAAAATGGCATAACCACCAAATGGCCAGATTCTTTTTTGAAACCAACACACACACAAGAAATGTCCAAGACATTCTTTACATCTTTGCAGCATTTCGACCTAAAATGCTGATGTTTAAGGACTTCATTTTTCTAAAAGGAGAAAGAGGTATGTGTATTTATTTTTTCTTTTTACCAACATAGCTAGCAATATGACTTGCATCTTATAAAACCAACATCAAGGGAGTCAAGACAAGACAATATTTAACCCCTTAAAGCATTAAGACTTGCAGCATTTTGTTTTGAGCCCTTGGTATTTGTAAAAAGGAGAGTGACATACATTTTGTTCTAGCTGCACAGCCAAGATATTTGCTTCACCTCCCAATAAATGAACACAAAAGCAGTGAACTCATGACATTTGTAGCATTTTGAAGCAGATAGACCTACACTGCTGTTGTTTTGAGCACTTTGTTTTTCTAAGAAGAAAACAAGGTGCTTTATTTGTAGTAGCATGCCTTGGCTGTTAGCCTCACCTGTGATGAAAACAACAGAAACCAGTCAAGACAAGATACCACTTAACTCACTGAAGTATCTAGACTCCTGTATGGGCACTTGCTTTTTCAGAAAAAAAAAAGAGAAGTTTTTTTTTTCCTTTTCTTTTTGTAAAGTAAGTAAACCAGCAAACCCCCTCTTTTCTTAGAAACCAAGAGCCAGGGAGGATGGGGGACACTACATCAATAAGTGTACCTGATCTCGAACCAGGCAAAGTGGGGACCAAAGGGAGCCCAAACTTTACCTGTATAATGACCACTTGTATATTCTATCCTGAATTGTACCCCCACATGTTTAAAATTTTTAAAAAGAGAGAGAAAATCAGGAGTGCCAAGACAACTTTCAATCCATTGAGTATTTAGCCCTGTAATGCTGATATATGAAAACTTTGTTTTTCTGGAATGAGAAAGAAGGGTTGGGCACAGTGGCTCATGTCTGTAATCCCAGCACTTTGAAAGGCCGAGGCAGGAGATTCTCTTGAATGAGGAGTTCAAAACCAGTCTAGACAACATAGACCTTGTCTCTACAAAAAATAAAAAATAAGAAAAATAAGAAAAAAAAAAAAAACACCTAGCCTGGTGTGGTGGCACATGACTATATTCTGAGCTACTAAGAAGACTGTGGCAGAAGGATCACCTGAGCCCAGGCAGTCAAAGCTGCAGTGAGTTGTTCTCTTGCCCCTGAGCTCTAGCACTCTAGGCTGAATGAGAGAGTGAGATGCTGATTCAAAAATAAATAAGTGCAAAGAGCAAGAAGTTCATTTCTTTCTTTATTTTTTAAAATATAGTTAACTATATGCCATGCCTTGTCTAACACCACTAACAACAACAACAACAAAAATCAGATGTTCTTTTTTTTTTTTTTGAGTTGGAGTCTCACTCCGTCACTCAGGCTGGAGTGCAGTGGCACACTCATGGCCAACTCAGCATTGACAAGTTGGGTTCTGGCAATCCTTCCACCTTAGCCTTCCAAGTAGCCAGAAGTGCAGGTGCGTGCTACCATGCCTGGCTAATTTATTCTTTATTGTAGAGGCGAGGTCTTACCAAGTTGCCCAGGCTGGTCTCAAGCCCACAGGCTCAGGCAATCCCAAAGTACTGGGATTATAGGCTGAGCCACCGAGCCTGCAGATATTATTTTAATACTTAGATTCCTCAGTTCTTTTCAGGTTTTCTTTTCAACTTTCTTTTTTTAAAGTGTCTGAGATGTGTTCCTCTATTAGGTCCACAATGAGGATATTCCATTAGCCTCCTCTCCATGAACAAAAAGAAGTAAAGCCAAAATGCTGCTTAACTATAGGAGACTTCCAGACGTGCAGGCTGATATTTCTTGCACTTCATTTTCCTAATTAGAAAGAATAATTCTTTCTAAAATTTAAATTTAGAAGCAACATGTCCAACACATTACTTTATTTCATAGATACCATGAGAAAAACAGCAATCTTAAAAAACTTTTCAACCCTTTGAAACTTCCACCTGCATTGCTGATATTTAGAGGCTTTCATTTTTTAAGGAGTAGAGGTAATTTTCTGTTCAATGGAGCAAGCTACATGTCTTACCTCTTATGAAACAATACAAAAAAAAAGGGTGAAATGTTTGCCCGTGGTGCATTCTCGCTGTTCATTTCTGAGCTTTTAGCATTTACAAAATGAGAATACAGAGGTTCCTTTTCAGCAACACATTTAGAAGTGGTTATTTTCTCTGAATAAACCAACAGAAAAACATCTAAGGGAGAAACCCATACTAACTGGTGAAGTTTTGAATTAACAATGTTGAAGTTTGGGACCCTTCATTTTTTCTACAAGAAGAACAACATATGTCTTTTTTAGCCACCAACCAGTCAGTTCACTTGGCTTTGAGAAAAAAAATGAAATAGCAAGCTAAGATACAGTGTTACTTATTGCAGCCTTGAAACACACACTGTTGAGGCATTGAGCACTTCATTTTGATAAAATAAAATGATGGCAATATGTTGCTTTTTAGTAATTCATCTAATTAATCTTTCTCTCCTCTTATAAAACCAGCACAGAGCAGTGAAGAGGACACCCACTGAAAAAGTTGAAAAATTGAGTCCTAAACTGTTGCTGTGTGTAGTCTTTCCTTTTCTTTTTTTTTCTTTTCTTTTTTTTTTTTTTTTTT
>NW_007037881.1:63557-69036 GCF_000164805.1 Carlito syrichta
TCACCTCAGCCTCCCAAAGGCGCAGGATTACAGGCTGAGCCACCGAGCCTGGCTGAGTTTCCTTTTCATAAAAGAAAAATGAGATATGTCCTCTTTAAGATCACAGCCAGGAAGTCAACCTGAAGTGTGATGAAACCAAATAAAAAACAGTCCAGCCAAGTCAGAATTTAATGCATTGAAAATTCAGACATACAATGTTAATGTTTAGAGCACACTGTTTTAAAGAAAGAGAGAAATAAAATTATTTTCGAGCTGCAAAGTCAACAAGTCTTCTCACCTCTGATGAAATCAACACAAAACTTTTGTCCTTTGAAGTATTCAAACTTTCACCCCTGCAGGACTGATGACTTGGTTGTTTTAAATAGAAAATTAGAAAGATTCTTTTCCTGCTCCACAGGCAAAATATTTGTCCATCTCTTAATGAAACAAACCGAAATGCAGCGACTCCACTTCCAATGTTATTGTTTTAAGTATTTCATTTTACAAAAGGAGAATGAGATATATTCTTTTACTAGAAGCATAACCAGGAAGATCACCTGATCTCTGATGAAACTCACACTAAACTAGTGAAGACCATACAAAGTTGAAGCAGTTGAAGCCTTGAGACTTACACTTTTGATCTGTTAAATGCATCATGACTTGTGAGGCAAGAAGAAAAATGATGTCCTTTTAGCAGCACAGTTGGAGATTCTGGCTGCTTTATCAGAAACGGAAAGAAAACTGCTGACTAAAAATGCTTTACATACTTCCGTACCTCCAAGGCAAAACTCAAGAGGAAAGATGGGGAGAAGTGGTTTTCTGTGACCTGACCTCCCAGGATCTCCAGAGACACAAAGCCAAAACTAGAGGTCAGGATCCTGGTAAGGTGAAGGAGAGGAAGGCAAGAACTTCAAAGACATACAGGGCAAAAGAAGGTCCGTGCCACAATCTCTGAACTGGTGGGTTCAGCATCAGAGTGTAGTAGAAGGAACAAGGAGACACTCCACATGGCCTGTGTGAGGGTCAGCAATTGTACCTGGGAAATCTGAACCCTTCACTAAAATCCTAATGATCCAGATGTCCTACAGAGAGCAAAGATCCTAAAAGCACCCTATGTTGCTGTCTGTGCTAAAGATAGGTTGAAACATTTTTTGTGTGTGTGTGAATTCTTTTTTTTTATTCTCTGTGTAGTTCAGTTCTTGTTCTCTTTTTTTTTTTTGAGTTGGAGTCTCACTCTGTCGCCCAGACTGGAGTGCAGTGGCCACTCCCGGCCACTGCAGCCTCGACCTGCTGGGCTCCGGCGATCCTTCCTCCTCAGCCTTCCGAGTAGCCAGAATTAGAGGCACTCGCTACCATGCCCAGCTGATTTTTTGATTTATTGTAGAGATTAGGTCTCACCAAGTTGCCTAGGCGGGTCTCGAACCTGCAGGCTCAGGCAATCCACTCACCTCAGCCTTCCAAAGCGTGGGATTATAGGCTGAGCAACCAAGCCTGGCAATTCTTGTTCTCTTATGGGTTCTCAGTGCAAAGTAGGAAGCTCTTGCTCTGCTTACTGCCTCATTGTGTGGCAAATCTGCCATCAGCCAGTGAGATTGATCAGAAGACAGCAGTGTCAAAGTGTCTAAGATTTTACTCATGCAGGGGAACTTGGTCTCAGTTAAGAGCTTCTTTTCACAAAAGAATAAAAAGGAGAGTGGTTATTACTTTTCTGTTGGAACTGACTGTTTTGAATAAACAAATAAGTGACAAGTATTTTCATTCTTTTCCTCTGACTTTCACCCTTCTTTTTTTCCACAGAAAATGTTTCACTCTACAAGATATGGTCTCTTTAAGCCATGGGGCAGAAAGGTTCACTTGTATTTCTAATTTTCAAGCAAGTTAACAGTGTTCAACATTCTCTAGCAAACACCAGGGAAAGGATCCCTTCATTCAATGGAACAGTAAAAATATATACAAAAGTTAACTCAAGATGGATGAAAACTGATCTGACCCCAAACTATCAAAAACCTAGAAAAATCACTGAGAAACACTCTTTCGAATATCAGCATGGTTAGTAAATTTATTACCAAATCCTCAAAATCAAATGCAGAAAAATAAAAATGGACAAGTGGGGTCACAAATAACCAACAGAATAAATAGACAATCCACTGAAAGGGAGAAAATGTTTGAAAACTATGCCTCTGACAGAGTACTAATAAGTATAAAATATAAGAAACTAATCAATTACAAGGAAAAACTGCAAATAAAACAAAATATAAACACACACATGCCAAAATTATTTTTAAAGTAGACCAAAAAAAAAAAATGAAGAGACATTTCTCCAAAGCACATGTACAGGCAGTAAATATACACATGAAAAATCCTAACATCACTGATGATCAAATAAAGGCAAATGAAAACCATGATAAGATACCATCTTACATGAGTCACAATGGCTGTCATTAAAAAGTCAAGAAACAAAGGATGATGGCAATGTTGCAGAGAAACAGCAATGTTCGTATACTGTTGATGGGAATAGAAGCTAGTGCGGCCCTTGTGGTAAATAGTTGATGATTTTTTTCTTTTCTTTTTTTGTCTGGGCGTTGTTCTCATTTGTTATCTTACAGGGCAATTGAGGGTTTTTCTAAGAACTAAACCTGAGAAGCCCATCTACCCAGGAATTCCTCTACAGGAGATATGCCCAAAGGAGTATGCATTGTTCTACTAAAAGATAGCAGTATTCAATACAGACATTCATACAGAAACACAAACAACCACAAATAACCAAATCAATCCTTAGCAAAAGAAACAAGGCAGGAGATATCACACTTCCAGACTTTAACCTTATTATAAGGCTACAATAATCAAAGCACCTTGATATTAGTAAAAGAACAGGCAAATAGACCAATGAAATGGGATAGAGTTTCTGGAAATAAACCCTTAATTTCTCAACAAACTCATCTTCCACAAAGGCTCCAACAAAACCACTGTGGAGAGGAGAAACTACTCAGTAATTGATGCTAGGAAAACTGGCTAACCACGTGCCCAGGATGAAACAGGACCCCTACCTATCACCATACAAAACTAACCCCAAATCATTCACACACCAAATGTAAAACCTCATACTAGGAATCTTAGAAAAAACAGGAGTCACCCTTATGGAAATCTGAATAGACAACCAATTCTTGATCAAAACCCCCAAAGCCCATGTCATAAGAGATAAGATAGACAAGAGGGACCTCATCAAACTGAAAATCTTCTGCAAAACAAAAGAAACCATCAAGAGAGTGGAGAGACAGTCCATAGAATGGGAAAACATATTTTTCAACTGCACATCTGATAAAGTCTAACATCCAGGATCTACAAGGAACTACAACTTGCCAGAAAAAAAAAATCACATTATCAGCAAAGAGGTATAACTTGACTTCCTCTTTTCTTATTTGGATGTCCCTGATTTCCTTATCTTGTCTGATTGTTCTTTCTACCTAGGACTTCCAACACTGTGTTGAATAGGAGGGGTCAAAGTTGGCAGCCTTATCTTCAGTATGATTCTATTCCTTGAAACTCCAAGAGAATCTGTTGAAAACCTTCTTGCACTGATAAAGGACTTTGGCAAAGTCTCAGGCTACAAATTCAATGTCAATAGGCACTTACATTTTTATACACAAGCAAAAAACAGAGAACCAAATAAAAAGTACACTCCCACTCACAATAGCATTAAAAGTGAAATACCTTGGCTTCTTCCTAATCAGAGAAGTGAAAGACTATTACAAAAAATCTAAAGAACACTGATCAAATAAATAAATGATAGCTGGACTCAGTGGCTCAATCTATAATCCCACGCTTTGGGAGGCCGAGGTGAGTGAAATGCCTGAGCCCGCGGGTTCGAGACCCGCCTGGGCAACTTGGCGAGACCTCATCTCTACAATAAATAAAAAAATTAGCCAGGTGTGGTAGTGCGCGCCTGTAGTTTCAGCTACTTGGAAGGCTGAGGCAGAAGGATCGCCAAAGCCCAGCAGGTTGAGGCTGCGGTGGCCGGGAGCGGCCACGGCACTCCAATCTGGGCAGCAGAGTGAGACTCCAACTCAAAAAAAAAAAAAAAGAAAGAAAGAAGTGATGTCACAAAGAAATGGAAAAAACTTCCATGCTTCTGGACTGGAAGAATCAATATGGTTAAGATGTCCATCTAATCCAAGGCAATCTTGTAATAACCATGAAATTACCAGCATTGTTCTCAGACCTGAAAACAGCACTACAAAAACTCATATGGAAGCATAAACAACTATGAATAGCCAAAACAATCTTTAGCAAAAGAAACAAAGTAGGAAGTATCACACTTCCAGACATTAAACTTCATTATAAGGCTACAATAATAAAAACATCCTGGTATTGCTACAAGAACAGACATATAGACCAAAGGAACTGGATAGAGATTCTGAAAGCTAAACTTCAATTTCTCAACCAACTCATCTTCGACAAGCCTCCACCACCAACCACCGGGGAGTAAATGGTGCTAGGCAAACTGGCTGACCACATGCAAAAGATTAAAACAAGACTCCTACCTATCACCGTACACAAAAATCAACTCTAAATGGATCAAAGACCGAAGCATAAAACCTCAAACTATAGAACCATAGAAAATGCAGAAGACACCCTTGTGGAAATTGGAACTGGCAACCAATTCCTGATTAAAACCCCAAATGCCATGTCATAAGAGATAAGATAGACAAGTTTGACCTCATCAAACTGAAAATCTCCTGCAACGCAAAAGAATCTCCTTCAAGAGAGTAGGGAAACAGTCCACAGACTGGGAAAAAATATTTGCCATCTGTATATTTGACAAAGTCATAATATCTAGGATCTACAAGGAACTCAAACATGCCCCTCCCCCAAAAAAAGCCCTATTAAAAAAGTGGGCAAAAGATATGAATAGGCACTTCTTAAAAGAAGACACAGGAGCAGCCAACAGATACATGAAAAGTTGCTCAATCTCACTAATCATCAAAGAAATGCAAATGAAAACTACACTGAGATATCACCTACCTCCAACCAGGTTGGCAATCATCAATAACTCAAAAAACAACAGATGCTGGGGAGGATGCAGAGAAATGGGAACACTTGTACTCTGTCGGAGGGAGTGTAAACTAGTACAACCTCTGAGGAAAACAGTGTGGTGATTCCTAAAAGATCTAAAAATTGACCTTCCATATGACCCAGCAGTCCCCCTTCTGGGAATATACCTGGAGGCAGGTACAGGTTTATTGCAGCATTATTCACAATGGCAAAAACATGGAACCAACCGTGCTGCCCATCAAAAGTGGACTTGAGGCCAGGCTCGGTGGCTCAGCCTGTAATCCTGTGCTTTGGGAGGCCAAAGTGAGTGGATTGCCTGAGCCCGCAGGTTCGAAGCCTGCCTGGGCAACTTGGTGAGACCTCATCTCTACAATAAAAATCAGAACAGTAGCCAGGCATGGTAGCGCGCACCTGTAGTTCCAGCTACTTGGAAGGCTGAGGCGGAAGG